>NC_029787.2:110348764-110368783 GCF_000816755.2 Arachis ipaensis
AGTACAACAACAACAACAACAACAACAACAACAACAACAATAACAACAATAATAATAATAAGATTAATAAAAATAATAATAATAGTAATAATAGTATTACAATGGAAAATAATAATTATACTATTAAAATGCTAGAAATATTAAAATATTGTCGATATAGTATCTTTATGAGAAAATAGAAAATTAATTTTTTGATGAAGTATTTTAAATTCAATTTCAAATAATATAATATACTATCATATAATCTAAAAATAAAATATATCCAATTTAATATAGGTAATATGTGACATTGTTATTATTATGATATTTATTATTATTATTTGCACGATTTTGAAAGATATAAAGAAAATAGTGATATCTATAATTAAATTCAATACAAGATAAAAAAAAGTGGAAAAATTTTTAGTTATTATTATTATTATTATTGGAAAAAAGATTTAAATCTTTTTTAGCTAATCATTAATTTCAGTCTGTTTCTTCGAATATTTAACGAATTTTAATATATACATTTCTGTATTTATTATTTAAAATAATAAATCCTATGATTTGTAGATGTTTTTTTTTTGCAGATTTTTGAGAAATAGTTGAAAAATTGAATTGCAGTTTGATAAAATAACCTTTAAAAAAAGAGACATTTTAACTTTTCAAATGTAATCTTAATAAAATGTAAAATTTTATTTGGTTAGTGAAAAATAATTCATATATTTAAAGCACTTTTTTATCCGTTATAATTATTAGAAAATCTATTAAAAAACAAATATAAAAAATTAATCCATATATTAAATATTTTCTTAATTAAATAAAAATTAAAAAATCACTTTGTAAATAAAAAATAATTCATATATTTAATTTATTTTTTAGTTTGTTGATAAATTAGAAGATCTGTTAAAGAATAAATATAAAAAATTATTTCCTTAATCAAGTTTACATTTTTTGTTATATTATAAAAATTATTCATTAGGCACATATAAAAAAATAATATCTAAATAATTTTTATATTTTACTAATTTATTTCCATCACCTCCCCTATATTTTTGTTCTTATCTTTTAAAAAATAATCAAAAGACAAATATAGAAAAACCAAAAGCCACGGATTTCCCACCCCTTCAAAAAAGAAAAAAGAAACAAAAGTGAATCTAGTGGCCTTTCTTCATATCTCTCTGACTTCTCACCTCATTCAACCAAGAAACCCTAAGACCCAACTTTTTCACAGTCAAACCGCATAACCTCCTACCATAAACGAAGCCATCGTCAACTACAGTGGATGCCAGCACCCGCAACTCGTCTGATAGTAACGTCCCGAGCAGCTTCTTCGCAGATAGCCTTTTTTCTTGGGTTGTTGACAGATTGAGACTACAAACTTCGTGCTGTTATCAACGGACTCGAGCACCCTCTAAATTGTCAAAAAATCGAACAAGAAGGTGAAGTTTTGCCCTGATCATTATACTCCCAACACACAATCTTTTATTCGCTGTTTCTTCTTTTGCATGTCTTTTCTCTGTTGGTAACTTTCCTTTCATTAATTTGATTAAGTGAAGTTTTGGGTTTTGAAAAGATTGAGTTCATAAGTTGATTTTTCAAGTCTGAATATGCAGAGTTCAAACAAGCTTTGTGACAAGTTGGAATGCTGTTTTTTGAAATAACTCATTTGTTGTTACTATTATTATCACATTTTTTGTTATAAAAAAGTTACATTAATAAAAAGTTACTGTTATTCCTTTCTTTCTGTATGTTTGCAGATAAACCAAAGAAGTTTTTTAAATACTGTTCTCCCACCATGAGTATTGTTGCATGTAGAAGTGATCACAAAAGGTAGACATTGTATTATTTGTGTCTTCTATTAATGATTTTTTGTTCTGTGTTGTAAACATACTTAATGGAGTCGATTTAGGCTTTTTTTTGGCACAAAACAACATTGGCCACTTGATAAAGAATCAAGAATTATATTCGGTGCATACAAAGGACGGGTACACATTCAAATTAATATATAATTTGTGCTTTTTTTTTTAGTAACCATATAAAAAATAGATAAATTACATGTAACTGAATTAATAAAATCTATCATAATAAATTAAATGTATGTGATAAGTGTTTTTTTTTTTGGATGATGTGTTAGTTTCAGATAGAATAATTGCTAGATATGGTGCTGAGTTGAAATATGAAATTGTCTTAATTGTTCTGTGTGACAATTGTATCAAGCTTAAAATAAAAATTCAAGAAAAAAATATGGATTATCTTCACATGAAGTAGAGAAGTTACTTACTTTTTATAACTTCAAAAGCATGGTGAGGATTTGTTTAATGTATGTCACAAGTGGAATATTTTTTATGGCTCATCTGGATAAGCGAAATAATCCAATCTATATGGATCTTTATGAATCTCACTATGTTAAAGATATTATTGGGATGTCTTTGTTAAAAGTTATCCATGATAAGTTAGGGTTAAACTACTTTGATGTATTGGATGATGTTGCTTCTGGTATAGAGGATAATGGGATGCATGAGAATATGAAAAAGTTAGAATTACAGTTTTCTTTTAATCATTGTTGATTTTGTATATGTTATACTTCAATTATTGTATTTATTAACATGTTTATTTTTAAATATGTCCATAATTCATTGTATAATACCATGTTGCTATTTGCTTCTTCGGTTGTCTGTTTTTTTCAATTATTTTTGAATTTTTTCTTTTTTTTATTAATTGCACTTGTAGTCCTGGTGTGCAAAGAATTGTCAAGAACAATTCAAAAGCAAGCACTGTCCAAAATAGATCAATGAAAAAAAAGAGAGGGTATGTTCATTTTTTTTCCGATTTAATATTATACTAGTGTTACATGAGTTCTTGATTTTGTCATTCTCTGTATAAACTAATTGGTAGTTAGGTTTGTTACCATCAAAATGTATTAGGTAGAAGAATTACTTTCTATTTCAGAATATTTTGTATAACATCATCTTACATCTTTGATTGTTATCATTTTTAATTTGATGACTTTTTTTATAAATTATCATTGAAACAAACAGATATGTTATTCTATATCATTGCAAGATATTAACTAATCATGATGTCAAGGCTGATCGAGTTGTAAGTTTGCATAATGATAGTTTCATATTTATTGGTTACTTTAATTTTTTTTGTGGAATTAATTTTTTTTACACAGTATATCCCGTATCAATTTGCTAAGTTACTGCTTGAGTCAGGAGGATCAGAAACTTGGAAGTCTGTTGTTGAGGAATCAAAGATTACTACAAGCTTTGAAATGAATGTTTTGAAGAGTAAAGGCAAAGAACGAGAATACAAAATTGGTCCTAAATGGAAAGATTTTGTAAAAATGCACAAACTTAAAACCAGAGATTCATGTGTGTTTGAGATGGTTTCGAAAGAGGATCAGCTGATTCGAGTTTCTGTAACTAGGAAGTAGTACATTAGCTGATTTGAAACTTTTTGATGTTATTTTTGGATATGTATTATATTTTGAAGCTTAGACTTTTCATGCTCTGAAATTTAAAATATGTGCAGTGGGTGAATTTGTTACTTATTCTATGTAATCTTTTGTTATGTGATGTGAATAGTTGCTCTAAACAAATGTGAAGTATTTGACTTTGTTTTTTTCTTCTCTTGTAATGACAATCAAATTATTAAGTTTTTTTTAAAAAAAAAAACTATAATATTGAGATTAGGTATGATACTTTGTCCAAGATATTTTAGATATATTGAATAGTTTTATTTTTCAATATGTTCATAAAATTGTAATCCTGTGTAACCACACGGGTCCTCATGCTAGTTAACAATGGTATTCCTGTGGATTTATGTCTGATGTGGAAATTTTCCCTTTTTTTTGAGTTTTCTTTTTTCCCAAAAAAAGGAACTTCAAGGGTCACTCTGTTGCACTCATCTTCTTCCTTTTCTTCTCTTTCTTCATTTACGGTATCTCTTCCTTTCTTTCTCTCTCTTTGAAACCCCATTCATCTCCTCTCTTTTATTCTCTTTTTTCATTTATAGTATCCTTTCCTCTCTCTCTCTCTCTCTCTCTCTCTCTTTCTCTCTCTCTGAAACCCTAATTTGCTTCAGGAGTGAAATTGATTTATGTTCAATCTCATTCTGATTCTATTTCTTTTCTTCTATAGAATTTCAAATCATCTCCTGTAGTTGTGCGCCATCAAACCCCTCCAGAGATTATGATGAAAATCTGTGGAGTTGGAGAGAGGCGCCAGGGAGGGAGCAGGAGCGTGCTCAGCACTTGGGTGGGCAAGTTGGATCTATCGATTGTCGTTGATAGAGGCGCCGAGGAGGAACGATCGAACAGCATGATCAGATCCAGTGGCAGATTATTCAGGAGGGAGTTGGAGCATGCTCAGCATCTGGGTGGGTAAGATAGGAGGATCGATACCCAAGCCAAACGAAAAGGTTGGATCATGTGGTTTCTAATTGAACATTAGAACAAATTGAAGACATTTATTTTTTTTAGTTGAGTTGTGTTCCTGCATTTTTTCTCGAGTTTAATTCCAAATTTAAAGCTTTTGTATATTTTCTGAACAAGGTCATTTTTTATTTTTATCTGTTGACAGTGTTGTATTCATCCTTCTATTGTTGATCAAATAGTGAAAGTCGACTTATTGTTTGCCTTGATGAGGATGAATTCATTGATGTTGATTTAAAAGCAAGTGGCAAGCTACAACTGCTTAATTCGATGCTCATGGAGTTGAAGGCTAAAAACTTACGGGGTCTGATTCTTTTTTAAGATATGCATTTATGGTCTATCATCTCGTCACATCATCCACAGGTGTTTGTTAAGTATTTGTTGAACTTGAGTGCTAAATTCTAATAATCATAGAGCGAGATTGTCTCTCCAATTTGCATGTTTGTGTTAATTATTGGTGTTCTAATTTTGAATGAGATGCTTGCATGTGTAAATTTTAGGTTTAATCAATTTGTGAGGACCTTTAATCTGATAGAAATGGTATATAGAGTTACTAGCTTTACTTGATGCAGATTTCTAAACAGTTAGAGTATACCAATTTCATTTGTCAGACTAAACTCCACCATGTCTTCTCTTTCTAATTCTTCTAAAGTTGATCATTCTCAAGATTTAATTGTGTATAACTTTTGATGGGATGGGTGTTTATTGGCTTGAACTCTTCCTAATTTCTCGGCTAGCAATGATTATGAATTGATTTTGTATCAATTTCATCACAAATTGGAGAAATTGGAGAAAACTCCACACTAGCCATAAGCTCACGGGAGTACTATGGGTAATATGATGATATGATACCTATAGTATCATATCATATACCCATAGTATCCTCATGGAATTATAACCAGTGGAGAGTTTTCTCTAATTTTTTTAGATGTTCATAATAAAAAAATTAGGATTATTCTTATTGGTAGGATTAGGGGTTCGAATAGTGACAAGATATGAAAAAGCAAAAAGTTCAATGGGTACATATGAGCTTCATTCTCACTCTCGCCACCTCTGCAATCCCTTAGCCACTCTCTTTATTTCTCAGTATCCATGGTGAAGTATCCAGATCCGCAGCGTTGTCGTCTTCATTTTTCTTTGCCTTTCTTGCTACAATCATCATCGCCTACCTCTATTGAGCTTCTCTTTCCCGTCGCCTCTGGATGTGTGGTTTTTTTGTCTTTCTTTAGATTTTAGTTTCTTTATATTTTTTTATTTAAAAGCCTCTAACTACTTCTTCTACTTTGTTTGATTTGTACGAATACATTGGCGATGATGTTGATTGTGGAGATTAAGATGAATCACTACTGCGCTGGTAAAATCTATCACTAATTTTTATTTTTATTTTTTCTTTGCTCTCGTCAATCTATTCATCTAATTTTCATGATTTTTTCTGATTTTTGCTCTAAAAATAATAAAAGAAGTTGATTGAATGGGAAAAAAGGAGTAAACTTATATATTCAGAAGTGTTGCATCTATAGTTTGTTTTTTAGTTGAATCGAAGAATTCAAATGAGCCAATGGTAATGCTGATGTTCTTCAAAAACACTGGATGAGATTAGAGGAAAATATGTGCTTTATTATAATATTGGTTGATGATTGATATTCTTATTGAATGGTCTCAATTCTTCTTTATGTAATTTTATGTTCTATTCTCAAAGAGCGAAGAGTTGCTGTCCTTTTCTCCATGGGTGCAGCAGCTGGATTATTGATAGATCCAAGTACAGTATTCCCTTTTGGTAGAACAGCTGCTGATCTTGCTTATAGCAATGGACATAAAGGAATATCTGGTTTTCTTGGAGAGTCATTATTTACTGGCGACCGTGCATTACATCCAATGCATGATCTAATTGAAGATGGTAGGAATAAACCTTCAGGTGGGAAGAAGGTAATAATATTTTGCATACAGAATTGAAATATTCCTTGTATCCATTAGGATTATAGTATGCTAAATAATTTGTGTGTAAATATCACTTTGTTTTAATGTTCATCATGTGGTTTTTCTACACTGTGATTGTTCCATTCATTACTTTCTTTGGTGCTTTTGGGTTTGTTTTGTACCCTCTCAGCAACTATATCCACTTTGAGATTCTTGCTGACAAGCTTCTCAACATTCTTAGACCAAGGTTCGTTGGTCTTCTTGCAATCATGAGGATTTGGAGTTTCTGTTTGTTCTATGTCATGGCTAAATCGTGGGAGAGTATGGTTGTTTTAGCATTGTTTTGGGGGGTTTGCTAATCAGGTAATTAATTTTGGTTTTGTTCAGTTGATGTTATGTGTTAGTATTAGGTTATATTTTTAATTATGGAATATTAAAACATGGCATCTTAGTTAAAGCCATTTGGTTCCTAGATACACATATTCCATATGGTGCTTGAACAGGGTTGGAAGGGATTTATATATGGTTACTCAGAATGATTAGCCATTGAACTGTTTTAGTTTTCATTATTCCTTGTTTGTCATCTTTACTGCTTCTTTTCATTAACATTTCTTCAATTTGCATGTTTGTGTTAATTATTGCTGCTCAAATTTTGGATGAGTTGCTTGCATGTGTAAATTTTAGGTTTAATCAGTTTGTGAGGACCTTTTATTTGATAAAAAATGGTATATAGAAATACTGGCTTTACTTGATGTAGATTTCTAAACAGGTAGAGTATACCAATTCCATTTGTTCCTCTAAAATGATGTAGTTATCAAATTTCTATTATCACTTATACTAAATAATTAGATTAATCTCAGCTGGTAGTGCTGGTGGTTTACTAAATAGTAAATAGAATGCTGGAATTGAACTCCATGATATAATTTGAAGTCTATGTCTTTTTGTGTTATATCTATGGGTTTAATTTCTCAAAAAAAGTCGCTTCGGCAGATCAAATTTTTTTGGGTAGTATATTTTACTGGCATCACTTAATTCATGCAATGTGTACTCTTTTTGGTTAATGGGATTCTCAAGTTATATTCACTATAATAAGTTAATAACCCTTGTTTAAGATTTTTCTGAGTTAGAAAATCACTAATGATGGTTGCTAGGTGCTTGTCTAAATGCAGCATTGTGTGGCAAATTTTGCATCCACTTTTGTGTTGTCAGATTCTCAACTGCATTAATTGGTTATTTTTTGCTTTGGTTTCTTTTTCTCTTTCATGGTTGTTCCTTCCAATTTTATTTGTTGCTCTGTTTATTCTTACTTTCTTTTCAGTCATTGCCTAAATGAATTTATATGAGTCTTTAAGGTTTTTTTAAGTGGAGTGTTTCATGATTTTAGTGACCTGAAGGTTTTATGGTATCATACATTTCAAATGGAAAAAGATAAATGAGAATATGTTAAGAGAAAAGGAAGTCTTTGATTTGAGTTTGTATATGGTGTGTTTGCTACTTGTTATTCTATTGATACCTCGAAGTTGCGCACAGTGTGTTTGATTTAAGCCCCAAATGATACCACTCCATTGTTTTCTTGTCTAAACTTACTACTTTAGGAGGATATATTGACTTACGCGTAGTTTTATCGTTATTTTCTTCTTTGATTGTCAACAATGTAGCTTTTCTTAACGATTTTACGCTCATTTAACTTAATCTTATGACTTGGTTGTTATTTAATGTATGCTTTGTATTTAAGGTGGTTGGAAAATTTTATTTCAATAAGGATATAGCACATTGCTATTTGATAGAGAAAGCAGACATAAAAATCGATATTCATGTGTCCTGGTTCAGTATAGGGAGTATTTGATTGCAGTTGCAATGAAATAGTCACCCATATAATGCCAATGACTTCTATTTTCTCGAGTCCATCTTTTATAGAGCGTAATTTGTTCTAATTACTAATCTAACCCACCTCATTTCTTTTTCTTCCTCTATTTTTATATATGTTTTTGACGAGCGAGATCTGTAAGAACCAGGGTTTTTCACGTAAAATTATTTTGATAAAATAATAATTTTAAGTGCCCGAGATGTATTCAAAATTTAGAAGTTTTAATTTGAAAATATAAAGGTGAAATTTGGTTTCAGTGAATTTTTCTGAGTCAGAAAATGTATTTTCTGCGAAAGATCGAGAACCGGCAACCGAATCGGTCAAACCGGTTTAAGCCTGTCCGATACTGTGTTTTGAGGAAAATAATATTTTGAAAAATTGATTTATTCTTTTGAAAGGATGAAAATAATTTAGAATTGAAAATCGGGCACTAATCTTAAAGGTTTTGGCCCAAAGTGGGCCAAACGGGCTAAAAACGCTAACGGGTTGGACTGGGCCCAAACCGGGCCCAAGGTCTAACATATATAAGCTCATTAAATAAGCTTTGAGCTCATTTTTCAGAAAAGAAAGAGAGAGGGGCGGTGAGAAGAGAGAGAGGGGAGAAGGAAGGGGGTGACACTATTCACCTCCACCTTCCGGGAGCCATAACTTTTGATCCGGAGCTCCAATTGACAAGCCGTTTGTGGCCACACGAACCACGCAAAGCTCTTGTCGAGCTCTACATTTCTATCCAAGCAAATCTAGTAAGAACATGAAGCTCAAGCCCCAGTTTTATGCCCTAGGTTTCTGCATTTTTGAGGTTATAGTTTTGAGTAGATTTTGTGGTTTTGCTTATTTAGGTGATCTCTAGTAGCGGGTAATTGGTGGATTTTACCCCTAATCTCATTGGATAAGGTAAGGAACCTCTTTATCCTTGTGATTTGGTATAGTATGAGCTTTAGTTGTTGATGTGTGGTTATGTTGTATGTATGAAGCTTGTTTTTGGAGTTGGTGGTGGCTTTTGATTTGGCTTTGATGGTTTGGAGCTTGGTGGAAGCTTGATTGGAATCAAGTTTGGTGTTTGAGCATATTGAGAATCGGCGAAGGTCTGGTTTCGGTTTCCTTTATGTAATATGTAATGTTTCTGGACACTTAGGCTAGTTGACCTTAAGATAGGATTGAATGATATTGGTGTATGAATAATTATATGTGAATTGATATAATTGTTGGGTATATTAGATTAGTGTGGTTGATGGTGATTGTTGGGAATTATGGGTATTGATGAGTATTTATGGTGATTAGTTTATATTGGTGAATAATGAGGATTATGAAAATTTGAGGTAATAAGTTAATGTAAAATGTTGTGGTGGTTTGGAATAAAGGATATTGATGATTATGATGTGTGATGATGTATGTTGATGATGATTTTTGGATATTGAATCTTGTGGTTGATGTTATGTTAAGGTTGGTGGATTATTGTTGATGTGTAATGTTGTTGAGTGTTGTTGGTTAGGTTGATAATTGATAATGAGTTGTGGAAATGGTATTGATGAATGAGGAGAATTAGGATTGTTTGTGATGATTTTTGATTGTTGGAGAATAATGATTTTGATGGTGTGGGATAGTGTAAAGGGGAGATTATTGATGGTTGAGATTGAGGAATGAGTGGTATAAGCTTTTGTGATGATTTGGTATTATTTGGATTGTGAATAGTTTGGTTTTGAAATGAGAGTTTTGGTAAAAGTAAGATTTTAAGGTTTTTGGTAAAAACATATTTTTGGTGAATTTTGACGGATCATAACTTGAGCCTCAGTTTTCAAATTTTGGTTGGGATTTGCTTTAAATTAAAGTTCATTGAAAACTCTTCAAATCGATATAAAGTTTGTGAAATTTGGATTTTTGTAGAGGAAGTTATGATCATTCAAAGATTGGTGTTGAAATCTGAAATTCTGCAGAGTTGCAGAATTTTGTGATTTCTAGTATGTGCGTACGCACAGCCTTGTGCGCACGCACACACCAAGGAAGTTTTACAACCTGTGCGTATTCACAGCCTTGTGCACACGCACACGTTGGGAAGGTCAGTCTGTTGGGGGCGCTGGCACAGGTGGTGCGAGTGAACAGACATTGTGAATTTTGGTACCTGTGCGTACGCACACGTTTTGAAACTTCCTAGGCGTGCGCATGCACACCCCTGTGCGTACGCACATGCCCTGTTTCTCAAACTTAAACTTTGTTTTCAACTATTTCACCTTTCCGACAAGCTTGTAAGCTTCTGTGACACCATTTTAAGACTTTTGGGCTTAATTTCGGGTATTAGAACATGGGCAAGGTCCTAGGTAATTTACTTGGTATTATTTTGAAAAGTTAGAGAACGGAGGCTTATGTTTCTGGTGTACTGAGGATGAGTTGGTTGAGAGAGAGGGAAGAGTGGTGAATATGTGATTACGATATGCATTGTTCTCCGTCGTAGGGACTGTGGCAGTCTCCCGCCTACATTCAGATGTGAGAGTTGAAGCTGGGCTTCGCACTCATATTTCTCGCAACCAGAGGAAGGTGGTAGAGCACGCTCCCTCGGAATATTTCCCTCTGAAAGGAGAAGGTGGTAAGGCACTCATCCCTCGAAATTATTCCTCCTGAAAATGTGACTTCTCTCTGATTGCAAGGTGGTAGGGCACTAACCCACGAAATCATGCGGCAACCAGAGGAAGGTGGTAGGGCACGCTCCCTCAGAATATTTTCCTCTGAAAGTAGAAGTTGGTAGGGCACTCATCCCTCGGAATTATTCCTCCTAAAAATGCGACTTCTCTCTGATTGCAAGGTGGTAGGGCACTAACCCACGGAATCATGCGGCAACCAGAGGAAGGTGGTAGGGCACGCTCCCTTGGAATATTTCCCTCTGAAAGGAGAAGGTGGTAGGGCACTCATCCCTCAGAATTTTTCCTCCTTATATGCGCAATAGAGAGACTAATCCGGGAGTTGTCGACCAGATTTTCTATTGAGTTTGGCGATAACCGACATGTGATATCACAGCCAATAGGGCAGACATTCATCATGTGCATCTTTTATATGCTTGCTTGCTTTGTTTACTTGAGTTTGCCTAATTGTATAACATGCCTACCTGCTTCTTGAACTACTTATTGTATATGAATATTATCTGTGTGTTACTTGTTTGTATTAACTGTGATTGTCTGGTGCTGAGGAGGTTAGGTAGGCGGTGGCGATGGGATCACACGGAGATTTGGTTGGCGAAGGTTGTGGGATACAGCGGTGTGATTAGTATTAGTTAGAATTCCCATAAGTTTAGATAACCCGGTTTATGGTTTAAGTTCTTTATATATTTATTTATTTTGTTCTAAGCTTGAATATCCATATGTGATGTGAAGTTCTAGGATTTCCTTCGGCGTCTCGAAGCCTTACATCTTACATCATTGGGTACTGTTACCATACTGAGAACCTCCGATTCTCATTCCATACTTTGTTATTGTTTTTCAGGGGCATGTCGTAATCTACTTCGGTGAGATTGCGGATATGGTGACAGAGCGGAGTATGGTTCGTTCCTTGTTTATCTCTTTTTTACTTTCGTCATAGTATTCTCTCACCTTTTGTATATTTATCTTTATGGCCTTAGAGGCTTATTTGAAAGATAGATTGTATAAGCTGTTTTAATTCTAAAACTCTGTATCTTTTTATTTGTAACTAGTCGGCTTAAACTCCGCAAGCTGCGGCTAGTTCTCTATGATTATTATATTCTTATATTTAAATATATTTTATTCTCTTATACCTATACCCTGTATCTTATGCGTTAGATTCGTGTGAACGTTTCACGCTTTTGTAATTCTGTCTTTGAGCTCAATCCTTCATCAGGCTTCTAGAATATATTATTCCCTTCTATATATATAAATATGTATAAGCCTTAGAATTGTCGTAACCCTTGATTATCCTTTGCTTTACGGCTAGAGTTAAGGCTTGGGGTAATTAGGGTGTTACAAGATCTGTTTCCGTTTTGGAGAGAAGAAGAGAAGTGGGAAGAGAGTGAGAGTCAAACTCACATCTACCGATTGGACTTCTTCTATGGTGTTTCTCTCCTATTATTGTTCCAACCCCCGCTCCTACCAATCAGACTAACCCTGGCTTTTGTATTATGAAAATCTCAGAAATTGGAGAAAACTCCACACTAGCCATAAGCTCACGGAAATACTATGGGTAATATGATGATATGATACCTATAGTATCGTATCATATACCCATAGTATCCACGTGGGGTTATAATCGGTGGGGAGTTTTCACTAATTTTTTTAGATGCTCATAATACAGAAATTAAGGTTATTCTGATAGGTGGGATTGGGGGTTCGAACAGTGACATGATATGAAAAAGCAGAAGAAGTTCAATGGATAAATGTGGGTTTCATTCTAGCTCTTGCCACCTCTGCAATCCCTTAGCCACTCTCTTTATTTCTCAATGTCCATGGTGAAGTATCCAGATCCGCGGCGCTGTTGTCTTCCTCTTTCTTTGCCTTTCTTGCTATAGTCATCATCGCCTACCTCTATTGAGCTTCTCTTTCCCATCGCCTTTGGGTGTGTGGTTCTTTGTCTTTCTTTAGATTTTAGTTTCTTTATATTTTTTATTTAAAAGCCTCTAACTTCTTCCTCTGCTTTGTTTGATTTGTACGAATATATTGGCAATGATGTTGATTGTGGAGATTAAGATGAATCACTGCTACGCTGGTAAAATCTATTACTAATTTTTATTTTAATTTTTTCTTTGGTCTCTTTAATCTGTTCATCTAATTTTCGTGATTTTTTGTAATTCTCGCTCTGAAAATAATAAAAGAAGTTGATTGAATGAAAAAAAAGAGTCGACTTATATATTTAGAATTGTTGCATCTGTAGTTTGTTTTTTAGTTGAATCGAAGAATTCAAATGAGCCTATGGTAATGCTAATGTTGTTCGAAAACACTGGATGAGATTAGAGGATAATATGTGCTTTATTATAATATTAGTTGATGGTTGATATTCCTATTGAATGGTCTCAATTCTTCTTTATGTAATTCTTTGTTCTGTTCTTAGAGAGCGAAGAGTTGCTGTCCTTGTCTCCATGGGTGCAGCATCGGGATCATTGATAGATCCAAGTACAACATTCCCTTTTGGTAGAACAGCTGCTGATCTTGCTTATAGCAATGGACATAAAGAAATATTTGGTTTCCTTGGAGAGTCATTATTTACTAGCGACCGTGCATCACATACAATGCATGATCCAATTGAAGATGCTAGAAATAAACCTTCAGGTGGAAAAGAGGGTAATAATATTTTGCATACAAAATTGAAATATGCCTTGTATCCATTAGGATTATAGTATGCTAAATAATTTATGTGTAAATATCTTTTTTTTATATTCATCATGTCGTTTGTTTTTTTTTTAAGAGATTTAAGAGACTATAGTATGTTAACAGGTTCAAATGAATCATCATTGTATTTTTTTAGGGTTTCTTTGAGTTTGTTTCAAATAACTATGAATTTAGTGATTTTTGAATTGTCATCTGTTAGCATATAAAGGTGATGATTCATCAGTATGTTTTCCTTGTGTTCTTCCATTTTATTTCAAATAAATATGAATTTACTTTAATTTTTATATTCTTTTTTTATTTATTCTCCGGATTATTTTTTACCTTTTTTCCTTTGTATCTTGATGTTTTTGTGATTTTTTTTATATGCTCTTATAACTAAGACTTACCACTTTATGAAATTTTGTGTATAATGTATTATTGTTTTTAGAGAAAATATTATTTAAAAAGTGAAGTAATTTATTTATTTTATTTTTTTCTCACCTTACATGATGGATGATGTGTTGACCATTTTTTATAGGTCTTTCTTGTTTGTTGTGATGATTGATGTGATTGAGAAGGGTAATTGGTATTTCCAATAAGATTTTACTTTTTATATAGAGGATAACTTAGGGTTAATAACTTAATATAGCTTACCATTTATACACCTTATTTGTATATCAATTGTTGTTAGCTTGTGGTCTATATATAGGATTATTTATTGGGACCGCAAATATCTTTCAATAGATATCTAAGGTCAATCAATATCTTTCAAATCTCTATCTTACTTGCTTCTTTTTTTTCCCTTCCAAAATAAGGATTCTATGTATTTCAAAACTCAAACTACTCAATTGATGTGTTTATAAATAAAGGCAGAACCTATTGATCATGTCACATTTTTCTCATATTCATGTTGTATGTTTTTCTTAGTTGCTGTCTTATTGACTGAAATCTGTTTTCTCTTTCATTCCTTTAATTGCATTTCAAGATGAGAACTGTCATGGATATGGTTAATAAGATTAATCCTAAGAAGAAAGTACGGAACCTCAAGGAGTAAACATTTTTTTAAGAACATTCGGGCATATAATAATTTGTTTTGCTTTAGACTCTAGATGAAGCAATTATGTTGAATAATTCTTCTCTTAAGTTATTTTAAAGTTTGTTTCAAGATCTATAATATGAATTAACATTGGATTCATCCAAGATCATCTGTGACTCTGAAAATAAGTTGGTGGTTAGCATCTTATTTTTCTCTTGAACCAATTTATGTTTGTGGATCTTTGCTATTTCTCTACAATACTCATGTTATTCTTTATATTTTTGTCACTATTAGTTGTTTCTTTAGATTTGTGTTGACTTAAAAAGTTAAACCAAGTGTTATGTTACTTATTCCTTTGCAAAACTCATGTTATTCACTTCAATAATTGTGAATTTTGGATCTGTTAATATTTTTTCTTTTAATTCTTATGATGTTTAGAAAACTATTCTATAGTATACAATGAGTTTGTTCATGTTTTTGGTAAGTTGAATTTTATAAGATGCATGGCTTATTTTGATTTCTCAATTATCGGCACTTGCAAATTATATTCTCTGTTTCAACTATCTATCACCATACCATTTTCACAGGTTTGGCTGCTATCTTTATTCAAAGTTCCAGCTAGCCGATCAATTTTTAATAGGAAACATATCCATATTATTCTAGTCCTATTATTGCATTTTCTTATCTTCAGTGAAGAGAAAAAAATGGGGGTGGAGAGAATTAACTCTCATTCCAATAAATGTTCCAGCGGGTTGCTCTTTCTTTTTTCTTAAATTGTTTTTTTTTTACTTTTAGCATTATAAATACTCATTAATTGTTACCTTAATTTGGCATGAGCATTAGTCATGAGGTTAGAAAGAACTGTTGTTAGGAGTAAATGAAAATGTGTACCAATATTTGATCATTTTAGCTTTCACATTGTGACATTGAAACAATCATTCCTATGTGTCGTCAGTATTTTGAAATGTTACCTCTTCTATAAGTTTGTGTTAGCAATAATTTTAAGACACACTTCTCAATTGTATCATATCATTAATAATTTCTTCTTTTGGTGCATGCGTTTGTCTTCTTTTGTTAGTGCTACTACTCTGCTGCCGATACGCATATACATAACATGATGAAAAGGCTTTGTACACCACAAAATCAGTCATGATTTTTTACTCGATTGTTTATATTTGTTCAAATAAAGACAAATAAAATAAGTAGTTTTTTCTAAAGTACAAAATATAAGGTACAATTTTAAACGAGAAAATAAATATACTGTCCCTGACACACATGGATAGAGTAGATAAAGTTGAGATATGTTACACTATATAAAAATATTCATCGCATTATGTCTAATTGGTCTGATATTTTATTAAAGAAAATAATTTCAAAAATATTTGGATTTCATTAATTCATGTCTACTTGAGAGTGAAATACACAATTATGACATGAATGTCACAAAATTACAAATAACTAAATTTAAAAAAAATCCAAAGCTTTTAGGACATCATACATTATTAAGATATATAAAAATGTCATTAAATCATAGGTAATTGCTTGAATGTTTCATAACAAAATACAATTTCGTTATTAGAAAACACAAGTTACATTAACATTATACGCATAACAAAATCATTACTTAATAATTTGTCTTCAAATGGGTTAATAAGTTCGTCCACCTACCATTGTTTTGAAGCTCTTGTGAATTTTTAATATTTTTTTTGTCAAATTTCTTATGAAGTTAATTTTTGTATACAAAATCTCAAAATTATCTCCCAAATAGGTTATTTTTTTCTTTACTTTAGATATTACTTAATCACAAATTTTATAAATACTAAAAATAATACATGAAAATTAAAAAAGTTACTAATTCACTTTTTTTACTCAAATTGATTCTGAACACAATTATTTATGTTGTGCTGCACAAATTGGCAAGATAAGCTACTTTTTAAGGTAGAAAATATATGGTTAAATTTTAGATAATTAAATTCATATACTGCGTATGACACACAAATTTAAACTACAAAGAATTAGGGTATGATGCAGTATTCTGATATATAGAAATACCATGAAATTTAGGCAAATACAAATTCGTCTCCTATTAGATAAAATGAAAGGTAATTTTTATTCCTTTTGGATAAAAAAAATTAAACAAAAAAACAAATTTATTACTATTTATTCCTTGTCCAGCATTTTTTGTCAATATTCATTTAACATGTTTAATAATTCTTAGTAATTTTTTTATGAAGTTAGGATTCTATATTAAGTCTCTTATATAAATGAAAACATAATTTCCATCTACTAAACTATATATTTACTATTTCAGCTAACTTAGTTTGAATTACTGTAAATTTTGGCCAGATTTATTTGACTGGAACCAAACAGCTTTAAGTATAAGGAATGAGATCAAGTGTTTTAAAAACAATTAGCTCAAAGCTTTAATTTATCAATGCCTTCAGATAAAAAAGCTGCGACAAGATAGATATATAGCAGCTTTCCTTGTGATTTGATTGGTAAAAAACTAGCTTACTCTTAAATTGGGAAGTTTTCATATATGTGATTTCCATCTCCAATAAATGAGATATAGTAACTCTTCAGTACAATAAATAGATAGCAGCAATTTCTATGTGTGACATTATTGTTATCAGATATGAAGATATTTTGTCCAATAAAGAAGCATCGTTATTTAATTTATGTGAAGTGTGCTTTTTGTAGCTGTATTTTACCTTACTAATTATAAGACAAATCAGAACCCAATCGAAAGAAAGACCTACCCTATGACCCCTACTTGAAGCATGCATTAATATCAACTTACTAATAATGATTACTTATGATTTTTGGGAAGTTGTTGTTTCTGAATCTCTTTATTAAACATATGTACTTACTTGAAATAACCCAACCAGTTTAACCTTGCTATAACTAAACTTGAACAGTTTACTTATGGTTTTTTTGAAGTTGTTGTTTCTGAATCTCTTTATTATCCCTTTCACAACTTTGCTTATATACCTTATTTCATAAAGAAATTAAATTCAATGAATAAGTGCAACTATAAAATAGTTCATTGTCAATGTATATATGCATATACATATGACATATGTATGTGAAACAATGTGTGGATTCACGATTTTCATTCACAATTAGTTTATTTAGCGTAGACTAAGTTTAACTATATATTTTATATTAATAACCCTATTCTCACTGTCACTGTTTATGAAAACACAATAAGCTTTTCTGAATATAATGAATGGTGTATTCACTATATTTCAACCAATTACTGCTGAATCTCTTTTTCCAATATATATTGAATATCTAAACTCTAAATATGTAACAAAATTCTGCATCATGTCATAACTAGAAGATCAGCAGGAGACCCTAGACCCCTCAATTCATGCAGTTCCCTATACTCACAAAGACCAGCCATCTTTTGCTGAAGTTTATACAAACAAACTCAGTCACTACATAATAACATAGGCATTGAAAACACAATGTATATGCTAAGATATACATTTGGTTTACTCATTATAATATAGAGTTCATATAGATACCAGTTGTTAGTTGCCATTGTTGGTCATATTCAAAATAGGAGTTCTCACATACTTATAGATAACAAGGAAAAATATGAACAATACACTTCATGACATAGTTCAAAATATGGTCAAGGTAAAGCTTAAAATCCAAATCACCCACATGATTTAAAATCTTTCAATTATCAAATCTATTTGTCGGTTTCGCAGGGAATCTAACTTCAGGATAATGTTGTCCTTTGTCTTCAACTTATACATTTGACAACATTAGGTCCATTCAACCCCGAATTTCCACTATGTATTTCTCCCTTCACTCCTAAGTAGATGAAAAAAAAAAGACGTTGTTGCCTCTGCTAGAAGGTGGACCAATGATCTGCCAAATCAAACCATGTCCAGATGGAATAAGATGTGCAGCAAAATTAACACCTAGGTACTGCAACAAATGAACAATTATTAGTGTTTAGGGAGAATTTGTTAAGGTTATTTATCATAATGCATAACCAGAATTTGACGTTTTTGCATAAAATTGATATGAATTATTTAGAATCAACTTTCCAATCTACTTCCAGTCAGGTCAGCACGTGTCAAGTCTTTCTATAGTAAGCATATGGAATGTATCTACTTGTGGATACTTTAAATTGTTAGTCTCCATTCTAAAATGTAGTTCGATGTTATCCAAAAATAAAATTTATGGGTAAATACAAAAGTTAAGTGTCACATTACCCCTTGTCAAGTATTTATTCTCTTTCGGAACTTTGTTTGCTTAACTCAACTGATGAATAACTTTGATCACACATAATTATTGGATTATTAGGGCTATTACCTTTCATTGTTGAATCTTCATCCTCATCTGACGAGTCCTAAAGCTTAGATGGTTCGAACCCAAATAGTACCATAACATCAGGTGATGAGGCGTCACTGTTACTGCCGTACTTTAGATGAAATGCTCTTTTTACATTGTGCAGTGTATTTTGGTCCAATTGGTCCCCACATAAAAGTTTTTATTTAGAACAATTTTAATTGGTTGGTTCATTTCATTGCACAGTGAAATGAAAAATATCCCAAAACTCGCATAGATAAACTGTATAGTAGTCCTTCTCCCAACAAAATAAAAATCTCTAATAAACTCAAATAAACCCTTAGTTATGACCTTCTGTTTAGTTTTACTTTCTAGATCCAACACCAGACAATTATCCCACTCATCAATTGTGTAGCATGAAGACCCTAATTGGTGGCCATAAATTGCTACAAGACGCGGTGGCAGAGCTCTGTCTCCCTATATTGTATGTTACATCTAAAATTAAATGTTTCCCCTCACAAGCTATTTAAGATACAAGACATAATATTACATGTATTTGGTTACCTGCCCGTCGTATAGTCGAAACCTCAGAGTTCCTTCTTTTCCTATGATCTAGTGATCTTGGGTTGCCATAAATCTCCTGAGAGCATATAACAGCGCCATCATAGATTAGCGAGACTTCAATTATTTGTATTCTAATAAATCGACTCGTTCTGCCTAAAGTAAATAGTCATTTTTCACTGATATATTTAAGCTTTATAAGAGCAAAAAAAACAAAAAAGGCTGCCTATGACAGTAACATATAGGTTACAAACATCATTTACGAAATGTGATCGTTGGATGATTATTTTGAAGGCAAATACAAATTGTAGATACCATAATTAATTTCAGTACCTTTGGTAAATGAATAGAGTGGTAAAGAAATCTGAATTGAAAGATTTAGATTCAACCAATGACATAGGTTACTTCAACCCAAGCCAAGCTTAATAAAATATGACATATCAAAAATGGTTAACTAAATAATAATTATAATTAATCAGATAAAAAAATTAACAATACTTTTGGTACATGATAAATTATTAATGAGTACAGTTATTTCATGAATCTTATGCTAATATATCTGTTATTTGATTCGGAAAAAAATATTTTCAAAATAACTACATAAAAATTT
>NC_029787.2:110369642-110375416 GCF_000816755.2 Arachis ipaensis
TTATATAAAAACTACTCAAAAAATAAAATTATTATGAACTCTTTTTTGTTCAATTGGGTTAAATATCATCTATTCTTTTGATGAATCTTTATTTTTAAGTACTTAAAATAAATTTTATTTGTCAATTTCTTTATGAAGTTACCTTTTTATACTGAGTTCAAAACAGAGTTTGGCCATTTAATGATGAGTTGAATGCATTAAAACAAAATCTTTGAAGTTTTTTGACTCATAAAAAGAGGTCTCTAAAGATGTATAGCCTATTAAGTTTTCACGGCTTTATTATTGGTTAAAAGGGGTTAAAACTGTGACCTATGAAACCTGATTAAGTTTGTATGATTTGAATTTTTTTTTCCTAAATGTGGGATAAGGGGACCAAAAATTTTACCAATCTAGGGTAGTATGTTCCTATGTCATGTACCAATTAAGTGTTACTGTATGTTCATTTTCTTATAGACATGCAAAGTAAGGATCAACGAGGGTTCAGTTTTTTACCTGTTGGCATCATTCCTGCCTGCATGCACTGCCATCCAGTTTTGTGATTTTGCTAATCGTCTTCTCAGTACTGGAGAAGAAATCAACGGTTTTTCCTCTTATTGCAAAAGAGATTGTATTAGAATAATTTAAAAAAAAAGGAATTTTTTTTTGTTTCTCTTAGTGTTAAAAGAGACTTCTAGAATTCAGATGGATATGACATTTCACATGGATGATTCGAACCCTGGTTTGCTCTTCAGATGGATCTCAAGAAAGATGCTGCTGGCAAAAACTCTTATTCTGTACCTCTACTAAAACTCCTTTCTCTCTTCTCTTTGCTTTACTTACTTTCTTTTTAATTAGTTAGTCACTAAATTAAGAGATGCCTAAATGGTTATTATATGTGTGGGGGAGTTACAGTCTTTCCTTCTCTCAGACCCTAAATGACAATTAAAAAGAAAATTGAATGGTCATTATTCAAGCGTATGCATATAGATAGCCCATATGTTTTTGTTCCTTTACATATATGTCTTTTTGGTTTCCTTGGGCCCACCTTTGGGTGGAAATTAGTTCTTTAATTGTTTATTTGCCAAATAATTTTAAGTCTTCTTTAAGCATAATGAATAATAGCAGTGGCAGTCATGGAGAATGAAGGAGAGGCGTCGTTTTTCTTTTTTTCAGATTCAGCCAATCGGGTTGCGGGTTCGATCATTTGGGGACTAGTGATGCGGCCTGAAGCTGTCCAAAATAAAAATAGAAAATATTATGTATGGGTTTTGAGCCAAAATAAAAACTGTCATATTATATGGCACAATGAAAGGATAAGGGCATGAAAGTAAATAAAACCCATTCTCCCTCCCTAACGCCATCTCTTCGACACCGTTTTGTCAAGCCCCATGTGGAAACCCTAACCCACAGAGGTAAGTGGTTTCTTCATCTGAGAGGTCATTCATGGACATGGCACTAGTTAGTTCCATTTGTTGAGATGCCGGCGTTGCTAAGTGACATAGATCTCTGTTGCGGGCTTCACACATGTCAACAGCCTTAGTGAGACATGCTGGGTCAAGATCTCAGCCAACAATCCCCCTCATGTAGGGATTCTCTCGATTTCTTTCTTTGTCTGGTATTGGATCTTCAATCTCTTTGATTTAGGATTTCTTTTGTGTTTTGTTTGTGTTTGATTTAAGATTTGGTATGTGTTTGATTTCTCAATGGTTTGAGATATTCTGATGGTTTATTTTCATAAAGGTTAAGTAGATTGGTTCCTGTATGTGTTTGGTATGCGCTGAATGTGCCTTTATGATCCTTGGAAGATACCCCACCACTCTGTCGTTGGTGTAGGTTATGAAGCGTCGCGTCTTTGCCTTGAATCTTCCCCTCATCTCAATCGGATTCAAAGTGAGTAAGGGATTTATTTTTTTAAAATTAATTTTGTTTATAATCATCGTGTTTTCTATTACATTATTGTGTTTATCACAATTATGAATTCGCAGTTTTTAATTCTTAGGGTTTTTTGAATGTCTTTCAAAATTTACAGGCTTTTGTGAGATTTTGTTATAAACTGCTATTTTTTATGTAAATAGATTTTCATGATTTTTGTTGTTAAGTTGTATATGAATATGATAATGTTATCCTCCACTTATGTTCACATTTGGATGTCAATTAACTTTTTTATACTGTGATTTCTTGGTAGATGAAGATGTATAAGAGAGAAATTGAGGTTGTTGTTGGTTTCGGTTCTGAAATTGCAATACAGTTCTACTGCAAATGGTAACTAGGATAGGACTTCTAATTGATGTCACAATTGATAAGGATAACTAGGATAGGACTTCTAATTCTCGTACCTTGCCAAGAGCTTTCTTAGCTATTAGTTTACTTTCTTGTCATTTATTTCCTTGTTCCTTATTTCAAAAACCCAAAAAGATACTTTTCCATAACCAATAATAACTACACCTCCCTGCAATTCCTTGAGAGACGACCCGAGGTTTAAATACTTCAGTTTATTTTTATTGGGTTTACTTTAGTGACAAACAAGTTTTTGTATGAAAGGATTCTTTGTTGGTTTAGAAACTATACTAGCAACGAGAGTTTATTTTGTGAATTCTTTACTAGCAAAAATCCGTTCATCAAAATGGCGCCGTTGCCGGGGATTTGCAAACGTGTGCCTTATTATTGGTTATTGTGAATATTGTGAATAATTTTGCTTTTTCGTTTCTTTGTTAGTGTTTCTAGTTTTAGGAGTTTATTTTCATTAATTTTTATTAGTTTTAATTTCTCTTGTTACTATGAATTCTCACCCCTCTCGCTATGAGTTTGGTTCAAATTATGTTGCAGGGAATGGACGCTATAATGAGAACATGCATCAAGGTCGGAATAATCAAAGATGGGAGGAGCCACGAGGATTTGATCAACCCTTTCGGCAACAACCTCCTCCAAGGTGCCATGGGCAACGACCATTCTACGATGCATCCGAAGACAATAGTTATGGTGGACCCTTTCGTGACAACCAACCTCCACTAAATTACTATGGTCAAGAGCCATTCCAGGCTGCGTACCAAGATGATGGATATGGTGGGGGGTAGTTACCAACGAGCCCCACCATATGCCTATGAACCCCCTCCTCAACATAACTTTGAACCACCATACTCACAAGCCACCTACAACCATTCACCTCCTTATGACCCTAACCCTTATCCACCCAACCAACCACCATATGAACTGTATGAACCATACATAGACCCACCCCCATTCCAACACAATTACCCCCAAGAACCACCACCTCAATATTCACCATCTCCATACCCTTACCAAGAAGAACCACCTTCCTATTATGAACCCTTTCTCCAAAATAATGAACCCTCCTATCCACCCCAATCTCCACTGGATGATGACATCCTTAATGTTATTCGCCAAAGGCAATTAGAGCTTTAAACCACACTTACCTCTACTTTTACTGGTCTAACCTCTACCTTCCAAACTCTTATATCCCGTATGGATGCCTCAATCTGAGAGCAACATGATCCCAATCATGCTATTGACACGAAACGAGAGAAAAGGGATCGGCTCGAAGATGAAGAAGTTGCTGAAGAACTGGTAAGGGAAGACATACAGGAGGAGTTCGATTTTGTATTAGAGCAATTGGAGAAAGCCGTGATCATCGAAGAAGAAGAAGTGGTTGAGGATCTAGGAGACGCTGAACCTCCATGGGAATCGAGAGTTGTAGAGAACACCGCCAAGAAATTTGAAATTGATGCTGAGGAGGATAGTGCACAACCTCCACTGCATGTTCTTTATGAAGAATTAGACGGAATAGATCCAGTAGCAGGTTCCCTTGGTGATGATGATCATGAATCAAGCCCCCCTAGTGATGAACTTGCATCCAAAATTGAACCCCTTGAGCTTGAAGAACCTTACCCAAGTGAATATGAAGATGATGTGGAGGTAGACTTTTCTCAACCTCCAACCTATGACTTGAGTGATGAGGAAGAATTTGAAGATTTTGATCAGGCCGCGGTTGAAGTTGAAGAGGTTTGCAAGGAGGTGGAAGAATTCACAGAAGAACACAAGGGAGTAGAGCCTACAAGACCATTGGAAACACCTCTCCCAAAGCCATTACTATCCAATACAACATTCAAATGGATAAAATCCTTATCCTTAACATTTACTTTCCCACTTGAATATGGTTTACATGAGACGGATGGTCAACTTAGAGATCTTTGTGGCTTTAAGAGTAAGAGGGAGATGGTTAGTGGTAGGAATTGTCATGCAAGGTTCAATATGGTTGCATGCTCCAAATTGAAGTACAAGGGTTGGTATAATTCTCAATTGAATGGGTATAGGAATTTGTTTGGATGTCTCAGTGAGAATTCCGATTGCTCAGAACCCAAGTGGAAAAATTATGATCAACAAAAAGACGGGTGCAAAAGCAAGGTTTGGGACCCCAAAATTCATTCTAGCAATCAATACTCTTGGGGCCTTGTCACTTGCTTCAACTTGCTTGAAGGATTTATGCACCTAGTTTGGGACCCCGGAGGCTATTGGAAGTCTAAACATTGGTGGAGATTCCTAGATGAGTTCAAGCATAAGCCACCATGACAGGGAGCTCGCTAAATGTCCAACTTAAGGACTTTAACTAAAAGTGCTAGGTGGGAGACAACCCACCATGGTATGATCTTTCATTTTTATTCTTAGTTTAGTGTTCATTCATAATTTCTGCATAATCATCTGCATTCTGCATTTTGCATTCTGCATAATAAAAAAAACAACCCACGCGTGCGCGTAGGCCACGCGTGGGCGTCGATTCCAAATTTTGCTATCCCATCCAACGAACAGAAAGTTGTGATGGAATCGTGCGGCTGGTGTGCTCTGCGCACAATTCGACCCACGCGTGCGCGTCACTTGCAACCTTAGCAAACCACGCGTACGCGTCCCTGACGTGCACGCGTGGATATGGCAATCGGCGTAAATGGGTGTTTGACCCGAGAGTTGTGCTGCCCTTTGATGAGCGGATATTTTGTACGCTTTTTGGAGTTAATTTCATATAGTTTTTAGTATGTTTTAGTTATTTTTTAGTTTATTTTCATTAGTTTTTAGGAAAAATTCATATTTCTGGACTTTACTATGAGTTGTGTGTTTTTCTGTAATTTCAGGTATTTTTCTGGCTAAAATTAAAGGAGCTGAGCAAAAATCTGATTCAGGCTGAAAAAGGACTGCTGATGTTGTTGGATTCTGACCTCCTTGCACTCAAAGTGGATTTTCTAGAGCTACAGAACTCGAAATGGTGTGCTTCCAATTGCGTTGGAAAGTAGACATCCAGGGCTTTCCAGAAAAATATAATAGTCCATACTTTGCTCAAGGATAGATGATGTAAACTGGCGTTCAATGCCAGTTCTCTGCCCAATTCTGGCGTCCAGCGCCAGAAAAGGATTAAAAGCTGGAGTTCAACGCCAGAAATGGATCCAAACCTGGCGTTGAACGCCCAAAATGGCCTTATGCACGTGAATTACTTAAATCTCAGCCCCAGCACACACCAAGTGGGCTCCAGAAGTGGATCTCTATACCATCTGCTATAGTTTACTCATTTGCTGTAAACCTAGGCTACTAGTTTAGTATTTAAACAACTTTTAGAGACTTATTCTGTATCTCATGACATTTTAGATCTGAATTTTGTACTCTTTGACGGCATGAGTCTCTAAACTCCATTGTTGGGGGTGAGGAGCTCTGCTGTGTCTCGATGAATTAATGCAAGTATTTCTGTTTTCCATTCAAACATGCGTGTTCCTATCTAAGATATCCATTCGCGC
>NC_029787.2:110375484-110375626 GCF_000816755.2 Arachis ipaensis
CTGACAACCATCTATATCTGATTGAATGAGTATCTCTGAGATCTCTTAATTAGAATCTTTGTGGTATAAGCTAGAACTGATGGCGGCATTCGGCATTCTCCGGAAAGTCTAAACCTTGTCTGTGGTATTCCGAGTAGGATTC
>NC_029787.2:110379937-110382371 GCF_000816755.2 Arachis ipaensis
CGCTTAACTGTGATGAAGGTGATGATTCGTGACATTCATCACCTTCCTCAAACCATGAGCGTGTGCCTGACAACCTCCTCCGTTCTATATCTGATTGAATGAGTATCTCTGAGATCTCTTAATTAGAATCTTTGTGGTATAAGCTAGAATTGATGGCGGCATTCATGAGAATCCGAAAAGTCTAAACCTTGTCTGTGGTATTCTGAGTAGGATTCAATGATCAAATGACTGTGACGAGCTTCAAACTCGCGAGTGCTGGGCGTTAGTGACAGACGCAAAAGGATGAAGAACCCTATTCCAGTATGATCGAGAACCGACAGATGATTAGCCGTGCTGTGACAGAGCATGTGAGCATATTCTTCACTGAGAGGATGGGATGTAGCCATTGACGATGGTGATCCCCTACATACAGCTTGCCATAGGAGGACGTGCGTGCGTGAATCAGAAGACAGAGGAAAGCAGAGATTCAGAAGACAAAGCATCTCCAAAACTCCAACATATTCTCCATTACTGCATAACAAGTAATCTTTAATTTATGCTCCCTTTGTTATTCGCAATTCAACTGATAAACATAATTGATTTTCTGACTAAGAATTACAAGATAACCACAGCTTGCTTCAAACCAACAATCTCCGTGGGATTCGACCCTTACTCACGTAAGGTATTACTTGGACGACCCAGTGCACTTGCTGGTTAGTGGTACGCGTTGTGAAAAGTGTGATTCACAATTCGTGCACCAAGTTTTTGGCGCCGTTGCCGGGGATTATTCGTGTTTGGACAACTAACGGTTTATTTTGTTGCTTAGATTAGGAAAAATTTCTCTTTTTGTTTAGAGTCTTGTATTATTGTCGTGTTAAAACTTTAGAATCCTTATTTTCTTATTAAAAATATTTTTCAAAAATAATTTTTCTATTAAATCCTGTGCCAAACTTTAAGTTTGGTGTTTTCTTGTTGATTTCTCTGTGTTTTTCGAAAATTTTAGTAGTTTTCTAAAAATTTTAAGTTTGGTGTTCTTCCTTCATGTTCTTGTGTTCTTGTGAATCTTCAAAGTGTTCTTGAATTTTCCTTGTGTCTTGATCTCAAAATTTTTAAGTTTGGTGTTCCTTAGTGTTTTTCCCTTAAAAATTTTCGAAAAGAAGGAGCATCAGATCTAAAAATTTTAAATCTTGTGCTATCTTATTGTTTTTCTCTCTCCTCTTTAAATTCAAAAATATCTTTTCTCTCTGTTTTAAAAGCAAATTTTCGAAATCTATTTCTAAAATTCAGATTTTTATTTCAAAATTTAAAACCTTTTTCAAAAAAATTCATCATATCCTTTTCAAAACTTCCTAACCACTTTTTCTCTCTCCTCAATTTTTCGAAATTCTCCACTCATTTTTTTATTTATTTTATTTTAATTTATTTCATTTTTGGAATAAATAAATAAATAAATAAATAAAAATATCTTCTCTATTTTACATCATCTCCCTTTCTCCATCATGGACATAAGCGGAAATGAACAGTCCAGGAGGACTCTGGGGTCATATTCTAACCCCTCTACTGCTTCATATGGGAGTAGCATCTGCATACCCTCCATTGGAGTCAGTAGCTTTGAGTTGAATCCTCAGCTCATTATCATGGTGCAGCAAAGTTGCCAGCATTCCGGTCTTCCACAGGAAGAACCTACAGAGTTTCTGGCACAGTTTCTACAGATTGCTGACACAGTACATGATAAAGAAATAGATCAGGATGTCTACATACTATTACTGTTTCCATTTGCTATAAAAGATCAAGCTAAGAGGTGGTTGAATAACCAACCTAAGGCCAGCATAAGGACATGGAAACAGCTGACAGAAAAATTCCTGAATCAATACTTTCCCCCAAAACGGATGACACAGCTAAGGCTGGACATCCAAGGCTTTAAACAAGGAAATAATGAATCTCTTTATGATGTCTGGGAGAGATACAGAGAGATGCTACAAAAATGCCCCTCTGAAATGTTTTCAGAGTGGGTTCAGTTAGACATCTTCTATTATGGGCTTGCTGAAGGAGCTCAGATGTCTCTAGATTACTCAGCTGGTGAATCTATCCACATGAGAAAGACAATTGAAGAAGCCCAAGAGCTCATTGATACAGTTGCCAGGAATCAGCATCTGTACCTAAGCAGTGACCCTTCCATGAAAGAAGAGGTCAAAACAGCAACTGTTGAACTCAGTCCTGTAAAACAAGCTGCTGAATTCAATCAGCAATTGGACTTTCTAACAAAACAGTTAGCCGAATTCAAAGATAGACTACAAGAGACAAGGAAGGAGCTCTCTAGATTACTCAGCTGGTGAATCTATCCACATGAGAAAGACAATTGAAGAAGCCCAAGAGCTCATTGATACAGTTGCCAGGAATCAGCATCTGTACCTAAGCAGTGACCCTTCCATGAAAGAAGAGGTCAGAGGTCAAA
>NC_029787.2:110383821-110406262 GCF_000816755.2 Arachis ipaensis
CAGTTAGCCGAATTCAAAGATAGACTACAAGAGACAAGGATGGCTAATATACATATGGATGAACAGTTTAAGCAAACAAAGCAGCAGCTGTCAAGGCAAATAGCAGAAGAATGCCAAGCAGTTCAACTAAGAAGTGGGAAAACATTAAATACCCCACCTCAAGGCAGCAAAAAGCTAAGAAATGAGCAAACCACCCAAAATTCACCTGAGGACAGTAAGAGCCCAGGGAAAAGTAATTCTGGAACTAAAACGCCAGAAAATTGGTGGAAGGCTGGCGCTGAACGCCCAGACCATGCTCAGGACTGGCGTTCAACGCCAGAAATGGGCAAGGATCTGGCGTTGAATGCCCAAAATGGGCAAGATCTGGCACTGAACGCCCAAAATGGGCACAATTCTGGCGTTCAAACGCCAGGGGCAGACAAGGAACTGGCGTCCAGTTTCACTCCAGCTTCTAACTCTGGCACTCAATTGCCAGTGAGGGATCAGACACACACAAATGCTGATAACAACCCCTCTAAAAAGGCTTCTTCAACCACTTCTGTAGGAAATAAACCTACAGCAACTAAGGTTGAAGAATATAAAGCCAAGATACCTTATCCTCAAAAACTCCGGAAAGAGGAGCAGGATAAGCAGTTTGCTCGCTTCGCAGATTACCTCAGGACTCTTGAAATAAAGATTCCATTTGCAGAAGCACTTGAGCAAATACCTTCTTATGCCAAGTTCATGAAAGAGATCTTGAGTCATAAAAAAGATTGGAGAGAAACAGAAAGAGTTCTCCTCACTGAAGAATGCAGTGCAGTCATTCTGAAAAGCTTTCCTGAGAAGCTCAAAGACCCTGGGAGTTTTCTGATACCATGCATATTAGAAGGTCAATGCACCAAGACAGCCTTATGCGATCTTGGGGCAAGCATCAACCTAATACCTGCATCCACTATCAGAAAGCTTGGCTTAACTGAAGAAGTTAAACCAACCAGGATATGTCTCAAACTTGCTGATGGCTCCACTAAATACCCATCAGGCGTGATTGAAGACATGATTGTCAGAGTTGGGCCATTCACCTTTCCCACTGACTTTGTTGTGTTAGAAATGGAGGAGCACAAGAGTGCTACTCTCATTCTAGGAAGACCCTTCCTAGCAACTGGACGATCCTTCATTGACGTCCAACAGGGGGAAATAACCCTGAGAGTCAATGATGATGAGTTTAAGTTGAACACTGTCAAAGCCATGCAGCATCCAGACACATCAAAAGACTGCATGAAAGTTGATCTTATTGACTCTTTGGTAGAAGAGATCAACATGGCTGAGAGTCTTGAATCAGAGTTGAAGAACATCTTTAAAGATGTTCAGCCTGATTTAGAGGATTCAGAGGACATGAAAGAGCCTCTGAAATTTCTTCTTAAAGAGGAAAAACATCCTAAACCCGAGCTCAAGCCATTACCACCATCCTTGAAATATGCGTTTCTGGGAGAAGGTGACACTTTTTCAGTGATCATAAGCTCTGCTTTAAATTCACAGGAAGAGGAGACACTTATTCAAGTGCTAAGGACACACAAGACAGCTCTTGTGGATCTCAATATGGAGGCCAATTCGGAGGTGAGCGAACAGCCACCAAGGTCCTCCAATGTGGCTTCTATTGGCCCACACTCTATAAAGATTCCCGAGAGTTTGTACGTAACTATGACAGTTGCCAAAGAGCTGGTAATCTGCCTCATGGTTACGCCATGCCTCAACAAGGAATCTTGGAAATTGAGTTGTTTGACGTATGGGGAATTGACTTCATGGGACCTTTCCCGCCATCATACTCAAACACTTATATTCTGGTGGCAGTTGACTATGTATCAAAATGGGTTGAAGCCATTGACACACCCACCAATGATACTAAGACAGTGCTGAAGTTCCTCCAGAAACATATCTTTAGCAGGTTTGGTGTCCCTATAGTACTAATCAGTGATGGGGGCACTCACTTCTGCAATAAACAGCTTTACTCTGCCATGGTTCGGTATGGAATTCGCCACAANNNAGATTCACAGCTTTCGAAAATGCCAAGCTTTATAAAGAGAAATAAAAAAAGTGGCATGACAGAAAGCTGTCATCTAGAATCTTTGAACCAAGATAGAAGGTTCTGTTGTTTAACTCTAGACTCAGGCTATTTTCCAGGAAACTGAAATCCCGGTGGAGGGGACCATATGTGATTACAAGTGTATCACCATATGGTTATGTGGAGCTTCAAGATATTGATTCTGATAAGAAGTTCATTGTCAATGGACAGAGAATCAAGCACTATCTTGAAGGCAACATTGAGCAAGAATGCTCAAGGCTGAAGCTAGATTAAAAGCTCAGCAAGGTCTAGCTAAAGACAATAAAGAAGCGCTTGCTGGGAGGCAACCCAGCCATGGGGCAACAATCCTCTAAGCATTTTGCCCTATTCTTATTTTTATTTTTATTTGTTTATATAAAGTTCACTGACACTAAGGTGAGGAATCATTTACAGAAGACTTCGGCACACAAAATAGAGAAAAAGAGCTCACTGGCAAGAAAACGCCAGTAAAAGTGCATTTTGGGCGTTCAACGCCCAAAATGGGCATCAACTGGGCGCTGAACGCCAGTAATGGTAGCAATATGGGCGTTCAACGCCAGAAATGGGCACCCACTGGGCGTTGAACGCCAGTAATGGTAGCAATCTGGGCGTTCAACGCCAGAAATGGGCACCCACTGGGCGTTGAACGCCAGTAATGGCAGCAGCTGGGCGTTGAATGCCCAGGAGAGCAGCAAGTGGGCGCTGAACGCCCAAAACAGGCAGTGTTTGGGCGTTCAAACGCCAGGATGGCAGGGAGGAGACAAAACTCATTTTTATTCAATTTTTTTTCATTCTAAATCTTGATTTTCATACTTCAATACATGATCTCTTGCATAAACATGTTAAGAACTTTGATTTCTAAATTCCATAATTTCTAAAAACCCTACCCTAAAAATATCAAATGTATTTTAATCCATAGGCACCAGGCCTCTTTGCAAATTCAATCCAACTCTTTTCAAAAAATTTTTTTTACAAATCTATCTTTTCAACTCATCAATATCTTTTTCAAAACCTCCACTTTATCTGTTTCAAAATCTAAATCTATCTTTTTCAAAAATCTTTCATATCCTCTCAATTTTAAACTATATCTTCTCTTATCATATCTTCTATCTTATCTTTTCCAAATAAATCTTTTTATCATATCTTTATCTCTTCTTTTTCGAAAACCCACCCTCCCCCTCTATAAATTTGAGTTCGGCCTCCCTCTTCTCCCATCAATAATTGCACCTAGCTCTCCTTCTATCCCTCTCCTTCCTTTTCTTTTGCTTGAGGACAAGCAAACCTCTAAGTTTGGTGTGTTTATCCGCAATCACTAAGATCATGGCCCCCAAAGGAAAACAACCCACTCCAAGAGGCAAGAAAGAGAGCGTTCCAAAACCACTTTGGAATCAAGGGAAGTTCTTATCTAAAGAACATTCAGACCATTATAACAAAATAATGGGTCTGAGATCAGTGATCCCAGAAGTTAGATTCGATCTGAAAGAAGATGAATATCCGGAGATCCAGGAGCAAATTCGAATCAGGAACTGGGAAGTCCTAGCTAATCCTGAAACGAAGGTGGGAAGGAATATGATCCAGGAGTTCTATGCTAATATGTGGCAGACTGACAAGCAAAAACTATCTGGAACTACCTTCTATGAATATTGAACCATGGTCAGAGGAAAGATTGTTCATACCACCCCTGACAAGATCAGAGAGATCTTAAAGTTACCTCAGCTGAAAGATGATCCAGATTCCTTCAACAGGAGAATGATGAGAACAGACAAGGGTCTGGATAAGATTCTAGAGGACATATGTATCCCTGGAGCCAGGTGGACCACCAACACAAAGGGTGTCCCAAATCAACTCAAGAGAGAAGATCTCAAACTAGTCGCCAGAGGATGGCTGGACTTCATTGGGCATTCTCTGTTGCCTACTAGCAACCGTTCTGAAGTCACAGTTAAAAGAGCAGTGATGATCCATTGCATCATGATGGGAAAGGAAGTGGAAGTTCATCAGCTGATCTCAGCTGAACTCTACAAAATTGCTAACAAAAATTCTAAGGAGGCCAGGTTGGCTTATCCAAGCGTGATATCGCTACTCTGCAAGGATGCTGGAGTAAGGATGGGAATAACTGAGTACATCTCAGTTGAGAAACCAATCACCAAGGCATCAATGGAAAAACAACAAGCGCATGAGGATCCCACCAAGAAGAAAACGCAGGAATTCCTCCCAGAAATCCCTCAATCTGAATATTGGGAGTATCTTGAGACGTCTATCACCAAGATACGGGAAGCTTTCCAGGGGTAATACTGGAAAACAAAGTGCTTAGGGCCACGACCAAGACTCATGAAATAGCTGTGTTCAAGAATCATCATACTGAAATAGGAGAATCAATAACACTATCTGAATTCTAAGTTCTTATAGATGCCAATCACTCTGAGCTTCAATGGATAAAGTGAGATGCCAAAACTGTTCGGAAGCAAAAAGCTGCTAGTCCCGCTCATCTAATTAGAATCTGAGCTTCACTCAAAAACTCTGAGATATTATTGCTTCTCAACCTATTAGTCTTCTATTTTATTTGTTTAGTTGCTTGAGGACAAGCAACAGTTGAAGTTTGGTGTTGTGATGAGCGGATATTTTATACGCTTTTTGGAGTTAATTTCATATAGTTTTTAGTATGTTTTAGTTAGTTTTTAGTTTATTTTCATTAGTTTTTAGGAAAAATTCATATTTCTGGACTTTACTATGAGTTGTGTGTTTTTCTATAATTTCAGGTATTTTTCTGGCTGAAATTGAAGGAGCTGAGCAAAAATCTGATTCAGGCAGAAAAAGGACTGCTGATGCTGTTGGATTCTGACCTCCCTGCACTCAAAGTGGATTTTCTGGAGCTACAGAACTCGAAATGGCGTACTTCTAATTGCGTTGGAAAGTAGACATCCAGGGCTTTCCAAAAATATATAATAGTCCATACTTTGCTCAAGGATAGACGACGTAAACTGGCATTCAACGCCAGTTCTCTGCCCAATTCTGGCGTCCAGCGCCAGAAAAGGATTAAAAGCTGGAGTTCAACGCCAGAAATGGATCCAAACCTGGCGTTGAACGCCCAAAATGGCCTTATGCAAGTGAATTACTTAAATCTCAGCCCCAGCACACACCAAGTGGGCCCCAGAAGTGGATCTCTATACCATCTGCTATAGTTTACTCATTTGCTGTAAACCTAGGCTACTAGTTTAGTATTTAAACAACTTTTAGAGACTTATTCTGTATCTCATGACATTTTAGATCTGAATTTTTTACTCTTTGACGACATGAGTCTCTAAACTCCATTGTTGGGGGTGAGGAGCTCTGCTGTGTCTCGATGAATTAATGCAAGTATTTCTATTTTCCAGTATTACTTGGACGACCCAGTGCACTTGCTGGTTAGTGGTACGCGTTGTGAAAAGTGTGATTCACAATTCGTGCACCACCCTTGCGCTGGAACTGTGCTAGAAGTATAAAATCACCCCACGTGTACGCGTCCCTGACGCGTGCGCGTCATTTCGCTTTCAGACCACCCACGCGTACGCGTGGGCGATGCTTACGCGTCAAATGACCAACTCAGTTTTCACGCGTACGCGTGATGCACGCGTACACGTCACGCCCTGTTTTTAAATTCTTACTTCTTTCTTCTCTCCTTTCTCCTTCTTTCCTCCTCCTTTCTTACTTTCTTCTTCCTCATTTCTTTAACTTCTCATCCTTATTCTCTTTCATTCTATTTTCTTTATTACATTTACATACTTTCGTTCATTGCATTTTCATTTTGTGCATCTTTTTATTTTCTTTTCTAAGTTATTATTTTACCATTGGTGTTAAATGTTCTTATTCAACTGTTGCATCTTTTCTTGAATTATTTTGGTGCTTCATGACTTGTTTTATTCTGATTGGGTAATATTCTTCAAGTCAATGCTAATCTTTTATGATACTTGCATTCCATTTGCATTGATATGCACTTATACTATCTTGCATTACCTACTATCTCTTCCCCTTTGTTGCAATTTTGCACTATTGATATGCCATTTGCTTCTACTATTTTCTCACTTGCATGTTGTAGCTATCATGTAATTGAGACCCTCATTATTTGGCATTAATCCAGCCATATTTTATTTGTTTTCTATCTTTGTTTTTGGGTTACTTCTCTTCCCTTTTTCTTTCAGGATGGCCACCAGGAAGGGAAACGGAAAACTTTTACATAGGGCGACAGACAAGTCCATCTACACAATCTTTGGAGAAAAGCATCAGTTGGATCAACTCGTCCACTTTCACATCTTAGCATGCACCGAGGACGGTGCAATCTTTAAGTGTGGGGAGGTCGATACCGACTTCCGTGGATTAGTTAGTTTCTATTTCAACACCAATGTTTAATTTTCTATGTTAAATTAGTTGTTGCATTTGCATGTTTGATTGCATGTTTGATTGCATGTTTGATTGCATGTGTTGCTTGATTTTGTGCACATTTTACCACTACTTGGTTGAAGTAATAAATTTCTTTTCAAGACTCTATTTTATAATATTTCACTAATTTAAATTAAAACTTTTTTGTTAAACTTGTCTGAAGATTGTAAATTGGAACATGAATTATAGCTAAGAACACACAAACTTGTGAGATTTAAGCTTAATTACATGGTTACACTATTTAACCATAACATTCCGTTCTTGTGTGTTTTCTTCTCTATGATTGCAATCTATAGTTTGTTCCATTCTATATGTCCATTGTTTAGTGTATTTGCATGCATACATGTGATTGAGACCATTAATTGTTATTAGCTCACTTATCCCAAATAGCCTACCACTTTAATTACCTTTGTTTGCCACTTTGAGCCTTTTAATCCCCATTTGTTCTTTATATTACCACATCACTAGCCTTAAGAAGAAAAACAATTAATTACCCCAATTGAATCTTTGGTTAGCTTAAGATAGAGATTATGTGTCATTTAAGTGTGGGGAACCGTTGGAACTTAAGTTGATAAGAAAGTATTGAATTTTATTGGTAAGATATTGGGAATTTGGGGTACCTACTCATGTGAGACCAGAAAGACCGTGTGCATTGATATGTTATGTTTATTTTTATGTTAAAAAATATAAAAAATATAAAAAATAAAAAAATATTACAATATAAATAAATAAATAAGGGAACAAAATAACCCTAATGTTAAGTTTAATAAAAGATCAATGCATATGTGATAAAACTAAAGAAATATTTGGTACATGAGTATGTGATACAAAAGTGGGAACTTTGGGTAGCTAGCTAGGCATGATTTTGGAATTACATGGAGTGTGTGTGTATGTTAGGTGAAAGCTTAGGTTCATCAAAGATTCATATTTTAGCTCACTTGGCCATACATATATCCTCACCCTTACCTTAGCCCCATTACAACCTTGAAAATACCTCACAATGTTTGTATTGGTGTACTAAATTTTTGTTGATTGGTTAGATGAAGAACAAAGTCTAGAAAGCATGACTAGAGAAGAATAGAGTGAATTAACCCTAGACACTTGAGCGATTAGAGTGCATATACACTACCAGTGAGGGTTCAATGCTTGATTCTATGTTCCCTGCTTTCATGAGCTATCTTGTTACAAGTTTACTTGTCTTTTATTGTGTGATTTAAATTAGTAGAATCTGATTTGTTTTTGTCTTGGGAACCTATTCACTTTTTAACCAAGTAGACAGAATCATCTTAGCATATAGTTGCATTCATAGGTTGCATCTCATGAGTCTTACTTTCCTCCATTCATTCTATATATCTCCTTGAGCTTAGCATGAGGACATGCTAATGTTTAAGTGTGGGGAGATTGATAAAGCACTATTTTATGGTTTATCTTGTGCTCAATTGAGTGATTTTTATCAAGTCTTTGCACACTTATTCATATAAATTGCATGATTTTACATTTTCCTTCTTAATTCTATGCTATGATTGAAAACATGCTTCTTTGGCCTTAAATTACTAATTTTAATCCTCTCCTATTACCATTCGATGCCATGATCTGTGTGTTAAGTGTTTTTAGGCTTTATAGGGTAGGAATGGCTTAGAGAATGGTAAGGAAGCTTGGAAAAATGGAAGGAACACAAGAAACAGCTGACCAGCAAGGAACGACGCGCGCACGTACATCACGCGTGCGCGTGATTTGGAGATTTTCACAGCGACGCGTGCTCATACCTGACGCGTACGCGTGAAAAGCAAAAATGCATGGCGACGCGTGTGCGTACCTGATGCGTACGCGTGACTGACACGTACGCGTGTGATAAACCATTATTTTATGATTTATATTGTGTTTAATTGTATGGTTTTATCAAATCTTTACCCACTTATTCATATAATTAGCATGTATTTACAATTCTTTCCCAAAATTGTTCATGATTAAAAACTTGCTTCCTAGAGACTTTTAATTACTCTCCTTTATCCCATTCGATGTCGTGATTCGTGTGTTAAGTGTTTCAGGCTTCATAGGACATGAATAACTTGAAAATTGGAGAGGAAGCTTGCAAAAATGAAAGGAACACAAGAAACTAAGGAGATGACCAGCAAACAATGACGTGAGCGCATGGCCCACGCGAACGAGCGAAGTAAAGAAATCGCAGTGACGCGGACGCGTGCCCGACGAAAACGCGTGGATTGGAGTCTGTACGCCTGACGCGAACGCGTGGCAAGGAAAAAGCTGAATGACGCGAACGCGTGGACGACGCGTACGCGTGACCTGCGCGATCTGCAAAAATAATAGAATATGCTGGGGGCGATTTTGGGCCACTTTTTGACCCAGTTTTTGGCCCAGAAACACAAACTAAACCTAGGGAACATGCAGAAACTCAAACAGGCATCCACACACATTCAGATTCACAACATTAGGATTACTCTTAGTTTTAGATCTGAGTTTTAGAGTTACATTACATTGATAGTTTATGCTTTTGCTTTTGAGAGTGGATGTTGAAGAGTCATCACCTCCGTTGAAGACATTACTTTAGTTTGTTTCCTCATTCCTTATTTTTAATTATTGGTTATGTTCAGATGATTATGTTGCGTTTTGAATTTATTAATACATAGAATTATTTTTATTTTAATTAATTTTAATTCTCTATTTTATTTTAATTAATTATGTCTTCGCATATTTTTATGATTATTAATTTCATGTCAATGGAGTAGATCCTCCACTTGACATGGGGGTTAATTAAGAGGAGATACTTGAGTTAGAATGCTCAAATGTTTGGTTAAACTGGACGTTGTTGGCTAATTCCATACCTACTAACACTAGACCTCTCCAAGGGAGAGGGCAAGGATCTGAGGGTAAGAGTTAGCTCAATCACCATACCTTTCCTTATTTAGTAAGAGAAAATCGAGTGAGAACAACAACCTTTTTACACCACACTTGAGAAGATCCCAACAAGGATAGAAGTTCTGCTTAATTATTCCCCCAGTCAAGGCTTTTTTATTCAGAGCATCAATAATTATTCTTAGTTTATTTTTATTGCCTTAATTCACAATTATTTTAATTGCTCATTATCAAACTCAACTTTCTGGGAATTTTCTGATTAATAAAATAGCACACTTTACTGCAACTCGTTGGGAGACGACCTGGGACTCATACTCCCAGTATTTTATTTCTAAAATTTGTGACAACCCTTTTCTAAATTGGTGAGGCAGATCTTATCCGGTTAAGAGCTATACGTGCAACGCTGCTCTTAATTGAATCTCTAAATTGGTTAATTTCTGCCACGCACCAATTTTTGGCGCCGTTGTCGGGGAGTTGCAATAGTGTGATAAATTATTAATTAGTGTATATATTTTATTTTATTTGCATATTTTATTTTTATTTCTGTTACCATGAGTTACATGTCTTTCTCATTGAATGACGCGTTCATTGCCTGATCCGAGTTTAGTCCCATTTGATCCTGAAATTGAAAGAACTCTTTCACATATTAGATGAACTCGACGTCGGTTAGCCTCCGAGGGTGGTGAAGTGATTATTATCAATTCACCAGTCTCATTTGAGGGCGAATCTGAACTGCCATCTGAGAGCGAGACAAGCTCATTTACTACTGATCCAGTTGATTCTCGTGCAGGAAACATGACAGCACCTAGGAGGATTACTCTCCAGGAGGCAGGAGTCCCAGACTTTACATTGCAGCCGTATCAAGTGCATCACCCGACTGCAGATACAGATTTTGAACTAAAAACCGCACTGATCAACTTGATGCCCAAGTTTCATAGCTTACCTGCTCAATAGCCTATCAAGCACCTTAGGAATTTCCAAACAGCTTGTTCTACTGTTAGGCGTCATGGTGCAGATGAAACTTCTGTTCTGTTAATCACTTTCCCGTTTTCTCTTGAGAAAAAAGCGAGGGAGTGGTACTACTACCAACCTCAAGCAACTGTTACTAACTGGGACACGCTTAGAAGAGAATTTTTGGAGAAATACTTTCCAGCTGAAGTTACTGATAGATTGAGGAAAGAGATTTCAATGATTGTTCAAGGCAAATCCGAGACTCTCTACGAATACTGGGAGAGCTTCAACAATCTCCTGGACGCATGTCCCCATCACATGATTGATAGACTAGTTTTGATCAACTACTTATCTCAAGGCATGAACCCACAGGATAAAACTACACTGGAAGGTTCTAGTAATGGTTCTTTGAAGAAATACAAAACCGCATATGAAGCATGGCAGCTGATCAGCGACTTAGCTGAGTCCACTAGGAATCATAGACAGAGACGTAACCCCAAAGCTGTTGCAGAGATTTCCTCTAGCAAAGAAACTACCGCTCTCACCCAGAGTATATGTGAAATGACCAACCTACTGAAACAAATGCAGTTGAATCAACAACAAGCTCAACCTTCACCACAACAGATTCAACAGTTAGTTTCACCAAGAGTATGCGGGATCTGTGCTGATTATAGTCATTATACTGATGAATATCTGCAGCTCCAGGAAGACAACACCGTAGCAGCCACTCACAACTTCTATGACCGCCCGAATCAAGGATACAATCAACAAGGTGGCAACTACAACCAAGGTGGCAACAATAACCATGGATGGCAGGACAATTCCAACCAAGGTTGGAGAGATAATTTTAACCATGGCTGGAGAGATAACTTTAACAGAGGAGGCAGAGACAATAATGGAAACCAGAGGTGGAATAACAATAACAACAACAGATACCAGAATCAGAACCAACCTTATAGAGCACCTCACCTTAGACAATTACAAGGAACCCAGCAAACCCAACAACAAGTCTCTCAGACTACTTATTCTAATTCTTCATCAAATGACGAGATACTCTGTTCTATTGCGCAAGGACAGCAAGACATGCATGCTCAGCTTAACTCCAGTCTGAATGGCTTAACTACCACTATACAAGCTCTCGTCTCCCGGATGGATTCCTTACTTAATTTCAGACATCAACCTTCAAGCTCTAATGGAATTCCTTCTCAACCACTACCTAATTCCAAGTGTGGCATCAACGTCATCACTCTAAGGTCCAGAACCACACTGCAGGAGAGGAACCATGAGAAGCCAAACCCTTCAGAAAATGTGTCAACAGAGGATATGGTAGAAGTAGAAGATGCTGAAGAGGAAGAAGACGTACAAGATATAGTTGAAGAAAAGGAAGCTCAACCACAGAATGAAGCACCAAAGGAGGCAGAAGCTGAAATTTGCGCCCTTCCTATTCTATTTCCACAACTTGCAAGGAAGCCCAGGAAACAGATGGAACTTGACCCCAAAATGGTAGAAATATTCAAAAAGGTTGAGGTAACTGTTCCCCTTTTTGATGTTATTCAACAGGTACCTAAATACGCAAAGTTTCTAAAGGATTTATGCATACATAAAGATAAAATTAATGAATTAGAAACTATTCCTTTAGGTAGTTCTATATCTGCTTTAATGGGGGAAATACCTGAAAAATGTAGTGATCCAGGTCCATGTATGGTTAGCTGTACCATTGGAGGTGTAATATTTTCTAACTGTATGTGTGATTTAGGAGCATGTGTTAGTATAATGCCTTTGTCCATATATGATATTTTGAGGCTCCCTCCCTTAAAAAGGTCGGCAGCTCGTTTTGTGTTGGCAGATAAAAGCATTATTATAGTAGTTGGAATTACTGAAGATGTACTATAGTGAGCATTAAAGGGCTTACATTTCCCATTGATTTCTACATCCTAGAAATGCCCCTAATGACTCAGGAAGACTATCATCAATCCTGCTTGGAAGACCATTCCTGAAGACTTCAAAGTTCAAGCTGGATGCATTCTCAGGAACTTACTCCTTTGAGATAGATGGTAGAACAGTGAGTTTCAGTTTAAATGAAGCTATGAAGCATCCTCCAGAAGATCATTCTATCTTCCAGTGTGATATTATTGATGAAACTGTAGCTGAAGTTCACCAGGAAGAATTAGAAGAGAAGTACATGGAGCAAGGTCCAAGTGTGGGGACACTTTCTAAAAATAATGAGAAAACTCTACCTTTATCACCAGCCCCGGATGATCCAAAACCTAGCTATGAGTAGAAATTAGAATTGAAGCCCCTTCCTTCACACCTCAAGTATGCTTACGTTGAGGATAAGCAGAAGTTCCCAGTCATCATTGCAAGGGAACTCACTTCTCAACAAGAAGAGTAACTACTCAGAGTGCTGAGAAAACATAAGAAAGCAATTGGATGGAGCTTGGCGGATATAGTAGACATCAGTCCTCAAATTTGTGAGCACAGAATATTCTTAGAAGAGGGAGCAAAGTGATAAACCATATTTCATGAGTTATTTTGTGCTTAGTTTGAGTGATTTATTCAATCCTTCACCCATTTATTCATATTAATTGCATGGTTTTACTTTCCCTTCCTTATTATGTGATGTATGTGAAAAACATGTTTCCTAAGCTTTAATATTAATTATTTTAATTACCTTTATTTCTATTCGATGCCGTGATTAGTGTGTTGAGTAGTTTCAGATTTTCTAAGGCAGAATGACTTAAAGGATGGAAAAGGAAACATACAAAAATGGAAGGAAAGCACAAAACGGAGCTTCTGAAGAAACTGGCATCCACGCGATCGCATGGACGAAGCGATCGCGTGCCAAGCACGAATCAGCAGCGACGCGGCCGCATGACTGACGCGATCGCATGGCAAGGAAATGCTCCAAATGACGCAACCGCGTGACCCACGCGGACGCGTGACAGAGGCCACGCACCAGAAATTGCAGAAAACGCTCATAGCGAATTCTGAAGCCCTTTTTGGCCCAAATCCAAGTCCAGAAGGCATAGACCAGAGGTTATGAAGTGGGGGAATGCATCCATTCAGGGAGAGCTCGCCAATTTTCACTTTCCATGATTTAGATTTAGTTTGAGAGAGGTTCTCTCCTCTCTCTCTTAGGATTAGGATTAGGATTTAGGACTTCTCTTAGTTTGTAAGAGTGACTCTCGATCCAGGTTTAATATTTACTTTAATGCTTTTATTCGTACCTATAAATGTTGCCAACTTGACTTATGAATCCTTCCCATGTTATGATTTGAATTAATGATTAATTGAGGTATTTCAGTTATTGATTTCTTTCTCCTTAATTTGTGTTACCATTGCTTTCTATCTAAGGACATTTTTATTCCAACAATTTTACTTTTTTCCTTTTGGTCTTAGTTAAGAAATCAGTAACTCAACATTATTAAACTCAGCATAATTGATAATCGTTATCTTGCTAATTGAACTGAACTTCAATAATCCCAACTTTTTCTTAGGAAATAAATAGGATTCGAAGGTCAAAGGTCAAAGTCCCTTGACTTTCCTTTACTTTAGTAAAGATTAACTAAGTGGAATTTAGATTCAACTTTCATTATTGTTGAGAGAGATAACTAAGATGGACTTCTAATTTCTCTTACCTTGCCAGAGATTTGAATACTCGGTTAACAATTTTTAAAGGGGTTTGTTACTTGTGACACCCAAAACGTTTGTAAGAAAGGTTGATTGCTTGGTTTAGTAACTATACTTACAACGAGAGTTTTTATAACCTCTGAACCATCAATCTTCCGCTCTTTCACAAAGCCTGTCCGTCAGCCTCAAAGAAGATTGAATCCCACCATCTTAGAAGTTGTCAAGAAGGAAGTGACCAGGCTACTTGAGGAAGATATTATTTACCCGATTTCAGACAGTGAATGGATCAGCCCAGTACAAGTAGTGCCAAAGAAGTCTGGAGTCACAACAATAAAGAATGAACATGGAGAGCTCTTGACAACTAGAGTGCAGAATTCATAGAGAGTTTGCATTGACTATAGGCGTCTCAACCAAGCCACTCGCAAGGATCACTATCCCTTGCCATTCATTGATCAAATGCTTGATCGCCTATCAGGTAAATCTCATTATTATTTTTTAGATGGTTATACAGGATACTTTCAAATTTATATAGCTCCTGAAGATCAGGAGAAGACTACTTTTACATGCCCTTTTGGAACGTATGCTTATAAAAGAATGCCCTTTGGCTTGTGTAATTCCCCTGCTACTTTCCAAAGATGCATGATGAGTCTTTTCTCTTATCTTATTGAGAACTGTATGGAGGTTTTTATGGATGATTTTAGTATATATGGTGATTCATTTATCCTTTGCTTGGATAGTTTATCTAAAGTGTTAGACAAATATGTTAATACAAACCTTGAATTAAATTTTGAAAAATGTCACTTTATGGTCAAACAAGGAATTGTACTAGGACATGTTGTGTCTAATACTGGCATTTCTGTAGATCCAGCAAAGGTGGATGTTATTTCTAGTTTACCTTATCCCTCCTCCGTGAGGGAAGTCCATTCGTTCCTTGGCCACGCAGGTTTTTACAGGAGGTTCATTAAGGAGTTCAGTAAGGTAGCACTACCATTATCCAGATTGTTGCAGAAAGATATTGAGTTCGAGTTCATTGAGAGCTGTATGCAAGCGTTTGATAAGCTGAAGACCGCCCTGACTCAAGCTCCAATTGTAAGAGGACCAGACTGGAGCCAACCATTTGAAATTATGTGCGATGCTTCCAACCACGCAGTAGGAGCAGCGCTGGCTCAGCGCTAAGGTAAGGATCCTTTTGTAATTGCTTATGCATCTAAGACTTTAGATGCTGCTCAGTCTAATTATACTACTACTGAAAAGAGCTTCTTGCTATTGTTTTTGCTCTGGATAAATTCTGAGCCTATTTACTTGGTACTAAGGTAGTAGTGTATTCAGACCATGCAGCTCTAAAATATTTATTAGCTAAAAAAGAGTCCAAGCCAAGGCTAATACGTTGGATACTACTGTTACAAGAATTTGATCTAGAAATTAAGGACAGGAGTGGTAACCAGAATTTAGTGGCAGACCACTTGAGTCGCCTTGAGCACATTAAGGGTGACTCCACTCCTATTAATGATAATTTCCCATTTGATAACTTACAAGCAGTATCTGAAGTAGTTCCTTAGTACGCATCCGTAGCTAATTATCTAGTTAGCCATCTTTTCCTCTAAATTTTAATAAGCACCAGAGAGACAAGCTGAAAAGCGAGTCCAAATATTATATATGGGATGACCCATATTTATGGAGGTGTGGTGCTGACCAGGTAATTAGACGGTGTGTTCTTCAATCAGAATTCCAGTCTATTTTAGAGGCCTGCCACTCATCTGAGACTAGAGGACATTTTGGCCCTCAAAGAACAGCTAGAAAAATCCTAGACTGTGGATTCTGGTAGCCTACTCTTTTTAAAGACACTGCTGAATTTTGTAAATCTTGTTCCCCGTGCCAAAGGTTTGGTAATATATCCAAGAGGGATGAGATGCCTCAACAGCATATGCTTTTCTATGAAATTTTTTATGTATGGGGCATTGACTTCATGGGTCCATTTCCAAATTCTAATGGTTACTTTTATATACTGTTAGCTGTAGATTATGTTTCTAAATGGGTGGAAGCAATTCCTACCCGTACTGATGATGCTAACACTGTTGTTTCCTTTGTTAAAAACCATATTATTTGTCGCTTTGGATCACCACGAGCAATCGTGAGTGATCAAGGTACCCATTTTTGTAATAGGAGACTAACAGGATTACTGAAAAGGCTTGGGATAATTCACAAAGTAGCAACAGCTTATCATCCCCAGACCAATGGACAAGAAGAAGTATCTAACCGAGAGATTGAACATATTCTGGAGAAGATAGTAAAACCTCATAGAAAGGACTAGAGTGCCAGGTTACAAGATGCACTCTGGGCATATAGAACAGCGTACAAGACACCCATTGGGATGAGCCCCTTCCGCTTGATATACGAAAAGGCTTGCCACCTTCCAGTAGAGGTGGAACACAAGGCTTTCTGAGCTGTGAAGGAGTGCAACATGAATCTTACAAAAGCTGGTGCTGAAAGAAAGCTACAACTAGCAGAACTAGAGAGCCTTCACCTAGAAGCATATGATAACTTTAGGCGTTACAAGGAGAAAATGAAGGCTGTCCATGACAAGCACATTAAAAGGAAAGAATTCAAACTAGGGGAGTTAGTTCTACTATATAACTCCAGACTGAGGCTCATGCCAGGTAAACTGAGATCAATATGGAAAGGTCCCTACAGAGTAGAAAAGGTAGAGCCATAGGGAGTTTTCCACCTGCGTCATCCTACTAGCTCCAAATTTCTAAAGGTCAATGGACATCACCTAAAGCTTTATCATGGTGAGAAGATGAAGAATCAAAAGGAACTGGAGATTTTCCTCTTGGGAGACCCACCAAGAGAAGCAGAATGAGCCTGAAGAGTGTCCAACTTAAGGACGTAAAAGCAAAGTGCTAGGTGGAAGACAACCCACCATGGTATGATCGTTCCGTTTCAGTCTTAGTTTTAATTTTATTCTATTTTCATGATGTTAATGACTCTCATCATCATCCCTGCATATAGATGCACATAGTTTGCATGAACATTTTGCATATTTTTTATTTATTTATTTTAATTAAAAAAAACATGCACGCGACGCGGCAGCGTCGCTGACGCGTCCGCGTCACATGTGCGTAGGGAAGAAAACAAAGTTGAACAGAAAGTCACGCGAAAGCGTGGCTGGAGGCGTGCCTTAGGCACAAACACGCTCACGCGTCCGTGTCACCCACACGTCCGCATCACCCACGCGAACGCGTGACCCTGTAAAATCGACGTAAATAGGTGTATGGCAGCATGTTGTGATGGAGCTGGGCTGGACTGATGCTAGAAGCACCAGCTACATCACGCGACCGCATGCCCTATGCGGCTGCGTCATTTTCAAAACATCGCCATTCATCCGATCGCGTCAACCACGCGATCGCGTCACCCAAATGTTTTGGCAAAATAAGTTTTAGACAGAGAGTTACGCGACCGCGTCGCTGCCCTTGCGCCAATCGCACAAATCAGGTCGCGCAACCGCGTGAGCCACGCGTCCGCGTCGTATGCGGCGCACAGAATTTTCAGATCAGCCAAAATATCTTATCTTTTCTTCCCCAAATCCTAATTTTTCTTTTCCTTTGTTATTTCTTTCTTCCCCCTTCTTCTTTCTCTACTCATTCTCACTTTTTACCTTCTTCTTCCTTATTTTTTACATCCATTATCAAGGTTCTTTTCTTTCTCTCTTTACTTTTTACTTTCCCTTATCAATTTTATTCATGTCTTAAATTTTTCTTTTCACCTTTATTACCTATATTTTTCCTTATTTTCTTTCTTTTTACTCCTTTTTATTGGTGTTGAAAATTTATTTCAGTCTTTATTTTCCATATTTTGCTTGTGGATTATCATGGATTTGTTTGACAATTAAATATTACTTTTCATAAGGATTGCTTGCATGTTCAAATTTACTACTTTCAATAACATATTCAACATGCATGCCAAGTATTTGTGAAATTGTCCGTATGGCATTGCACATTATTTTAATTTATTCTATCCCACTACTTTAATGCCTGCTTTTCACAAAACCTCTTTTATATTTTATTGATTAAAATTTAATTGTCAACACAAATAGGTTGTTAGTATGAAAGACTTGGTAATCTAACTTGGACATTGAATGCTTGATCTATGCTACTCATGCCTTTGCCAGCATGCCAATAAACATCTTGCATTTAATTGCCATCACATGCATCTACTATATTACCTTTGATGAACTTTTCACATGGATTCGTGACCATGTGTTAACGACATCCTTATTTACCGTGCATTGATTACCATCTTTAATATTCGCCCCCTTGCTCGAACCCTTCACTTTACACATCACTTTCTCTTCCCTTTTTCAAGATGGCCACCAAGAAAGGAAAGGAGAAAGCCACTCCCAAACCACCAGCAAGGAGAGGAACAAAAAGAGCATTAGTGGCAAAGCCATCTTCAACAGCAGTAAAGCCCTCAACAAAAAGAATCAAGAGGATCATCAAGATCGATGAAAAAGAAAAAGCTTTTCCAGCAAAGGACACTGCGCGGTTTCCTAACCGCTACTGTGAGCAGATGTTCCCCATCCTGGCAGTGAGGAATTACAACAATGAATACCTTCTCATCCTCCCAACGCGCATTGCTGAATTTGTTGAGCCGCAAATCGAATGAAGACAATGGGGATTCCTACGAAGACAGCCACGGCAGGTTAATCTTTCATGGGTAGTAGAATTCTACTCTAACTTTCACATGCCAACCATGCAGTCTGTTTATATCCGTCAGAAGCAAGTCCCCATAGCTGAAGAGGCTATTCAACAAGCTTTAGATCTTCCCCCTGCTCCGGAAGGATTAGACGCATTCCAAGAAGCCTCACTCAAGCGCCAGACATACCAATTTGATTGGGACACCGTTCTCAGAGTTATAGCACAACCTGACAGCTTATGGATCTACGGATACCATCGTTCCTGACCTAAGGGAATATCGGCTTCAGCACTTACCTTGGAGGCTAGAGTATGGGCACAGATCATGTCCCATTATGTATTTCCGAGCACTCACGAGTCCTCCTTCACTGCAGACATGGATGTTTTACTCTGGTGTATCCTTACAGACCAGCACCTAAACTTACCAAGACACATCCGGAATGCAATGAGATACGTACAAATTGCGGGCAACTTACCTTTTCCCGCCTTGGTTTCAGATCTCGTCTCAGCAGCCGGAGTCTCCTACAGAACTGAGGACACCAAAGCCATACTCCCACGAGATGATCAGTATGTCCCTAATGGAAAATATATCAGACCACCAGCAGCCACTACAAGCCAGCCTACAGAACCGGCTGCAGACATTCCTCCTTCAGCACCACAAGCACCTATAACAAACCAACTGCTCCATCAAATATTTGAAAGGTTGGATCGGCAGGAACACAAAGCAAAGATAAGAGAGCGCTGTAACAAGTGCCGATTCACATACCTCAAGGAGCTACTTATGGGAAACTACAAAGACCCAGACACCTCGGAGTCCACTTCATTTACCAGCACAGGGAGCCATGACGGTCCCGATGGTGGAGATGCTGCTACCAGCCCCCCTTTATTCCTGACAAATGGCACCGAGGACGGTGCAAAGCCTTAAGTGTGGGGAGGTCGGTCAGTACCTGACTTCCGGAGGTAATTTCTTTCCCTTAAAACACCAATAAAATAGGATATTTAGTTAATTTTTCTTTTATCTAGATATAATAGATTACATAGAAATAGGTTATTCACATGCATGTTCTACTTGATTGAAAATAATAAGTTTCTTCTAAAACCTTATTTTTAAAAAATTTCACTAACTTAAAGCAAAACTTTTGTGTGAAAACTTGTTTGAAGTTGTATTTGGAACATAGTTTAAAAAGCTAAAAACACACAACCTGTGAGATTTGAGCTTAATTACATGGTTACATTATTTAACCATAATTATTTTATTCTTGTGTGTTTGCTTCTCTATGATTGTAATCTTATTTTGTTTCCTCCTATATGTCCAGTATTTAATATATTATATGCATGCGTATGATTGAGGCCATTATTTGTTTAGCTCACTTATCCCAAATAAACCTACCCTTTAAATTACCTTTGTCAGCCACTTTGAGCATTTTTATCCCATTTGTTCTATATTTTACCACATTATTAGCCTTAAGCGGAAAAATAATTAAATATCCCAATTGAATCTTTGGTTAGCTTAAGATAGAAATTATGTGTTAATTAAGTATGGGAAAATTGTGGGAACAAGGGTTAATAAGGGAATGTGTCATGATAAAATAATGAGAATTTGGGTACCTACTCATGTGAAACTATGAAAATTTAAAATCCATGTGCATTGATAAGTTGTGTTTATTTTTTTAAAAATATTAATAGTAATTAATTAATTAAGTATAGGAAAATTGTGGGAACAAGAGTTAATAAGGGAATGTGTCATGATAAAATAATGGGAATTTGGGTACCTACTCATGTGAAACTATAAAAATTTAAAATCCATGTGCATTGATAAGTTATGTTCATTTAAAAAAAATAGTAATAGTAATTAAGTAAATAAATAAGGGGACAGAATTACCACAATGCTAAGTTAATGAATTTCAATGCATATGTGATAGAATTAAAGAAAAGTTGATACATGAGTATGTAATGCAAAAGTGGGAAATTTTTGGGTAGCTAGGCATGAATTTAAAAGTATATAGAGTGTATGTTAGGCGAGAGCTTAGGTTAATTAAAGATTCATATTATAGCTCACTTGGCCATACATATATCCTTACCCCTACCTTAGCCCCATTACAACCTTGAAAAGACATCATGATGTTTGCATTGGTATATTAAATATTGTTGATTGATTAGGTGAAGAACAAAATTTAGAAAACATGACTAGAGGAGAGTAGAGTGATTACCCTATACACTTGAGAGATTAAAGTGCATATACACCATTAGTGAGGGTTCAGTGCTTACTTCTATGTTCCCTGCTTTCATGAGCTGTGTTCTTACAATGTTACTTGTATTTACTATATGAATTAAGTTAGTGAAAAATTTAATTTATATTTGTCTTGGAGAGTTTATTTACTTTTAACCAAGTAGACAAGAAGCATATAGTTGCATTCATATATATATAGGTTGCATTGCATTTCATGAGTTTTGCATTTCCCTATTCATTTACTCTATCTCCTTCAACTAAGCATGAGGACATGCTATTGTTCAAGTGTGGGGAGATTGATAAACCATTATTTTATGATTTATATTGTGTTTAATTGTGTAGTTTTATCAAATCTTTACCCACTTATTCATATAATTAGTATGTATTTACAATTCCTTCCCAAAATTATTCATGATTGAAAACTTGCTTCCTAAAGACTTTTAATTACTCTCCTTTATCCCATTCGATGCCGTGATTCGTGTGTTAAGTGTTTCAGGCTTCATAGGGCATGAATAACTTGGAAATTGGAGAGGAAGCTTGCAAAAATGGAAAGAACACAAGAAACTAAGGAGATGACCAGCGAGCAATGACGCAAGCGCATTGCCCACGCGAACGCGCGAAGTGAAGAAATCGCAGTGACGCGGATGCGTGCCTGACGAAAATGCGTGGATTGGAGTTTGTACGCCTGACGCGGATGTGTGCCTGACGCGAACGCATGGCAAGGAAAAAGCTGAATGACGCGAACGCGTGGACGATGCGTACGTGTGACCTGCGCGATCTGCAAAAATAACAGAATATGCTGGGGGCGATTTCGAGCCGCTTTTTGACCTAGTTTTTAGCCCAGAAATACAGACTAAACCTAGGGAACATGCAGAAACTCAAACAGGCATCCACACACATTCAGATTCACAACATTAGGATTACTCTTAGTTTTAGATCTGAGTTTTAGAGTTACATTACATTGTTAGTTTATGCTTTTGCTTTTGAGAGTGGATGTTGAAGATTCATCACCTCTGTTGAAGACATTACTTTAGTTTGTTTCCTCATTCCCTTATTTTTAATTATTGGTTATGTTCAGATGATTATGTTGCGTTTTGAATTTATTAATACATAGAATTATTTTTATTTTAATTAATTTTAATTCTCTATTTTATTTTAATTAATTATGTCTTCGCATATTTTTATGATTATTAATTTCATGTCAATGGAGTAGATCCTCCACTTGACATGGGGGTTAATTAAGAGCAGATACTTGAGTTGGAATGCTCAAATGTTTGGTTAAACTGGACGTTGTTGGCTAATTCCATACCTACTAACACTAGACCTCCCCAAGGGAGAGGGCTAGGATCTGAGGGTAAGAGTTAGCTCAATCACCATACCTTTCCTTATTTAGTAAGAGAAAATCGAGTGAGAACAACAACCTTTTTACACCACACTTGAGAAGATCCCAACAAGGATAGAAGTTCTGCTTAATTATTCCCCCAGTCAAGGATTTTTTATTCAGAGCATCAATAATTATTCGTAGTTTATTTTTATTGCCTTAATTCACAATTATTTTAATTGCTCATTATCAAA
>NC_029787.2:110407151-110409347 GCF_000816755.2 Arachis ipaensis
CCGTTGAAGACATTACTTTAGTTTGTTTCCTCATTCCCTTATTTTTAATTATTGGTTATGTTCAGATGATTATGTTGCGTTTTGAATTTATTAATACATAGAATTATTTTTATTTTAATTAATTTTAATTCTCTATTTTATTTTAATTAATTATGTCTTCGCATATTTTTATGATTATTAATTTCATGTCAATGGAGTAGATCCTCCACTTGACATGGGGGTTAATTAAGAGCAGATACTTGAGTTGGAATGCTCAAATGTTTGGTTAAACTGGACGTTGTTGGCTAATTCCATACCTACTAACACTAGACCTCCCCAAGGGAGAGGGCTAGGATCTGAGGGTAAGAGTTAGCTCAATCACCATACCTTTCCTTATTTAGTAAGAGAAAATCGAGTGAGAACAACAACCTTTTTACACCACACTTGAGAAGATCCCAACAAGGATAGAAGTTCTGCTTAATTATTCCCCCAGTCAAGGATTTTTTATTCAGAGCATCAATAATTATTCGTAGTTTATTTTTATTGCCTTAATTCAAAATTATTTTAATTGCTCATTATCAAACTCAACTTTCTGGAAATTTTCTGATTAATAAATTAGCACTCTTTCTTGCAACTCGTTGGGAGACGACCTGGGACTCATACTCCCAGTATTTTATTTCTAAAATTTGTGACAACCCTTTTCTAAATTGGTGAGGCAAATCTTAGCCGGTTAAGAGCTATACGTGCAACGCTGTCTCTTAATTGAATCTCTAAATTGGATAACTTCTGCCACGTACCAGTGTGACATGCGCCACGTGCAGAAAGCGCAGAAAACACTGGGGGCAATTTTGGGCTGAGTTTGGACCCAGTTTTTGGCCCAGAAAACACATATTAGAGGCTACAAAGTGGGGGAATCATCAATTCAATCATACAACTTTTATTCATATAATTTTAGGTTTTAGATGTAGTTTTCTAGAGAGAGAGGCTCTCTCCTCTCTCTAGGTTTTAGGATTCTTAGGTTTAGCTATTTTCAACTTAGATTTCTATCTTAGTTTAGTTTAGTTTTCTCTTCTACTCTTATTAGTTCTAGCACTTTAGTTATCTATTTCTCTTGTTGGTTTATTTATTTTCCCAATTTGGTTTATGAATTCTTATGTTAGATTTGATTTCCTATTTAATGCAATTTGAAGTATTTCATATTTATGATTGTTTTCTTCTATTTGTGTTATTGATGCTTACAATTGGTTGTTTGGATTTTATTGTCTCTTATTAATTTCTATGTTTTTATGTTGTGTCTTTCAAATGTTTGATAAAATGCTTGGTTGGGTTTTAAGTTAGATTTTTCTCCTCTTAGCTTTGGTTGAGTAATTAGAAACTCTTGAGTTATCAAACTCCTTTGTTGATTGATAATTGAAAGTTACTAATTGACTTGAATTCCACTAACTCTAGTCTTTCCTTGGGAGTTGACTAGGACTTGAGGATTCATATTGATTTATCCATTTGACTTACCTTCATAGTTAGAGGTTAACCAAGTGGGAGCAATGGACAATTGATGTCACAATTGATAAGGATAACTAGGATAGGACTTCTAATTCTCGTACCTTGCCAAGAGCTTTCTTAGCTATTAGTTTACTTTCTTATCATTTATTTCCTTGTTCCTTATTTCAAAAACCCAAAAAGATACTTTTCCATAACTACACCTCCCTGCAAGTCCTTGAGAGACGACCCGAGGTTTAAATACTTCGGTTTATTTTTATTGGGTTTGCTTTAGTAACAAACAAGTTTTTGTATGAAATGATTCTTTGTTAGTTTAGAAACTATACTAGCAACGAGATTTTATTTTGTGAATTCTTTACTAGAAAAAATCCGTTCATCAATACCTATAATATTAAAATGATAATAATAGTTTTACAATGGAAAATAATAGTTATAGTGTTAAAATGGTAGAAATGTAAAATTATTATGGATTTAGCATCTTTATCAGAAAGTAGAAAATTACTTTTTGGATGAACTATTTTAAATTCAATTTCAAATAATTTAATATACCATTATGTAATCTAAAAATAAAGTATACCCAATTTAATATAAATAATATATGACCTTGTTATTATTACGATATTTATTGTTATTCATTTTGCATTCATAACATATAATTACACAGTTTTGGAAGATATAGAGGAAATGGAGACATATAATTAACATTTAGTATAAGATAAA
>NC_029787.2:110411282-110414913 GCF_000816755.2 Arachis ipaensis
AAAATAAAATATACCTTATGATAATTATATGCAAAAATTTAAAACGTAACTAAGGGGGAGTTCATGGGTTAAGTTGAAGCCAAAATCCAAAAGTCACCATTAAATGAATGCTAATCCTTATATCAGGTGTCATTCTCTCCTTCAACCATCACTTGGCCTCAGTCCTTCTCCGCTCTACTCCTTACTGCCGGTCAGTCTCTCCATATTTGCAGTCCTTGTCTTACGCTTCCCCTTCCTCACAATGGCAGCGTTTTTCTTCATCGCCCGTCACCTCGCACTCTCGCATCGAAGTCATAGCTTGTATTCTCCAACATTTTGCAATCGCTGTCATTCTCCAGGGTTTTTGTTTATTTCCAACTTCTAATTACTTCATTCTATTTTTTGTTTGAATTTGACTATTTGTTCTTGGTTTTAAGATTTTCTACTATGGTTTACTTAATCATTCTAATTAAATATTAGGTTTCTTCTACAGTGTTGATAAGGAGATTAGATGTAACACTCTCACTATCGAAATGTCACGCTTCTAGCTACACCACTCTGATAACTTAGGTATTACGAATCTAAACATATTTAATACTAAAATAGGGGTCTGTTTAAAACTTTTCAAAATCGCATAACCTTTCAAAAATACTTTTCCGTTGAAATATATACATATATATACATACAGACTAGATACAATACTTTAAAATATATATATATATATATATATACATAACGATAACTTACAAACATACGTATCACAAATTTCTTTCCCTCTAAAGGCGAGGGAAAAATAATAATAACTAAGATAATACAAAGATATCAAAAAGACAGAAAATGAAATAAACTCTTCTAAAACTTCACCACCCATATCCTAAAAAGGAAAAACATATAGGGGAATGAGAACATCGTCCTCGCTGGTTCTCACTATAGGGTTACATAATTGCTACAATAAGATACGTAAATAAAACTATTTTTAAAGTACAGTGATCGTTGCTCGTCTTATGAGTCTTTCCAAAAAGCATGGGTTCACATTCGAAATCCAAACATCCTTTTTAAAGAGAGCTTGGTTACTTCCTCAAAATCAAAGACCTTTTTCCTTTCTTGTAAAATCTTAAAAGTTTTCCTAGACAGTATGAATGACCAACATGTCCCAAGCATAGGTTCAAGTAAGTCTATGCTGTAAGAGTTTGATTTTTCATACTTTACTAGACCACAAACATAAAAGCAGTTACTTATGCGGTATAAATGATCATCCGTCCTGTTCCAAGCATAGATTCATTAAGTCTATGCTGAACCAGTCAGATACTTTATACAGAACTAGACCTCAAACATACCAACCACGGCCTCAAGCCCATCCAATCCAACACGGCCCCCGGCCTAACAACTCAATCATCAACCAATTCATCGCAAACCAACCAATCAAACACAATCACAATTAATGTAGTTCAAGCACAATCAAGAGCAATTACAACAAGTATAACAGTTAGCAGTTAACATAAGTATTCACATAGGCAAACCAATTACAATATGCACACTCAAACAATGTCACATAGATGCAAATGATGAATGTCTATCCTACTGGCTGTGATATCACATTGTCGGTTCAATTACAAACCCGACACATTCCCATGGGAATGTCGCCTTTCGGTCACGAATATAAAAATGGGATCCCCCCACGGATATAGTGCCGAGCACACTTTTGTGATCCGAAAGGATGTGAGCGGGACTATCTGCCTCAGTCCTCACATAACCCACAGATATAATGCTGAGCATACTCTTGCAGCAAAATATCTGCCACGCCAGGGATATAGCGCCCTGCACACTCACCCACGGATATAGTGCTAGGCACACTCTTGCAGCAAAAAATCTGCCATGCCAAGGATATAGTGTCCTGCACACTCTTNNTCTCATTCATCTCCAAGTTCCAAAACTTATCATCAATTCCAAATTTCTCAAATCAATTTCCTTCAAAATCAAAACTCATTTCTTTGGTAACATTTTTCAAAAATTTCAAACATTTCAAAATCATGTCAATTGTGATTCTCTTCCAAAAGTCATCAAAAAATATTCATTCTAAATCAAAATTTGGTCATAAAATTTCTTAGCAGAGTCTCAAGACTTTAGGGGAGAATAACTTAATTCATTTTCTTAAATTCATTTGAAACCTCTAAAATCTTAGCTTTTTGATCCGCATGGATAAAATAGAATTTAAAACAAAACTAAGTCATGTAGCCAAATATTCTGAACTAATTTCAAAGCCCACTTACTTAAACCAACACCAAATCATTTAATCCAAAACTAATTTCAATCTCATTCTTAAATCTGTTTCCAAAGGCTCGGAAATTGTTTTAGTTTTGCTAAATCAAAGTTTTAGAGAATACTTCAACTTTTCCAAAAACGGCGTCAAGTGAAATTAGTTAATCAAAATTCAAGTTTCTTTTAAATCCACTAAAACTCCTCCAAATTTGTTTACTTTAAATCGACTTTAAACAAAATTCTTTTCTTAAATAAATTACATTCAAAATATAATAATTTTATTAATAAAGTAAGTTCAAACATAATTCATTTATCAATAATTCAATTCAAAGAATAATTCATTATTTTTAAAAAATATTTCAAACAAAGTCTTGGATTTCATAGAAATTTTGGCAGCATCTCCCTTAAAACTTGGACTTTGCCACCCTTTTCGGGTCCCAACCAAAACAATCCTCAACTCTTTTCAACAGGTTCAAGACCAAATCAGTTTCCAATAAAACAAAATCCAGACTTTCAGACTATCAAAATCATTTCAAATCAACCAGTCCAGAAATATCCAATTAACAACACCAGACAATATTCCAAATCAAACAGACAACCATATTCATCCAAGACAGATTAGACAGTTCATAAGACTTACATAATCAACAAAAAAGCATTTCACTCATCATATCAAGTTATAACAATTCCAATTTAAATAAATTAGTTTTTATAAAACGCCCCTACCTTGATAAACCGAACCCATAACCTAAACGCACCAAAGAATTCCTTTCCTTTTGACCCGAAACCAACAGCAGCCGAAACCTCGGCCCTAATCACTTTTGCAATAATAACAGCAACTCACTTTCGCAGTAACCACAACAACTCAAGAGTGACATGCAACACTCAGAACACGACCCTATATTACTGAAACTTCAAAGTTTATAATCAAACATAACAGAAAACTCTTATACACTAGCGATGAGGGTTTCAAAACAGAGATACCTATTGTAACAAGGAAGAACAGCTGAACTGAACGGCAGTAGCTCCAATGGTAGCTCCGACGGCAGCAACTCGTGATAAATAGACTCTTAGCACAAACAACCTCAACAACAACTCTCATGGTAACAACGAACTTAATAGATAAAGAAGCTGAAGTAGGGTTTACCAAACGACACAGGGTAAGCCCAGCAACGCGGCAATGACGGCAGCTCTGCGATGGTTCCCTCTCGCGCGTCCTCTGTTCGCGACTCCAACGGCAGAAGCAGCAGGCATAAACGGCGGCGGCGTCTAGTAGCAGGGAGGACAAACGGCAGCGGCGCAAGCAACAGGACGCGGTGGTGGCCTCCCTCCAGCGGTGGCTCCCTCACAAGCTCTCTCTCTCTCCCTCTGCCCGATCTCTCTCTCTTCATCA
>NC_029787.2:110415763-110416288 GCF_000816755.2 Arachis ipaensis
CCTTCACGCTCTCCCTTCTTCCCTCTGCTCCTCCCTTTCTGCGTGTGTGTGTATTTGGTGTGTGTGTTTGAGTTTTGGGAATGGGGGGTGTCGGCTAGGGTTTCAATTAGGGAAAGGGAAAAATGTGTGTGTCAATAGAATTAGGGTTTGTGTATAAAATTGGGGTTTTGATTTAGAAATTTTTAGGTTTAATTTGAGTAGGGTAATTTTGATAAAATTTGAGCATAGAGTATTAATTTGAAAAACTAATTTGATCTCTAAAATTACTTTAAAATATTATTTGTGGTACAAAAATACTAATTGATTCTCAATCAATTACTCTAATTGAAAATACATGGTAATATAATAAATTTTCTTTATTCCTAAAACTTAAAGTATTAATTTATAAAAATATCAATTATTTAAATCGTATCATATAAAATTTTTATTATTTCATAATTACCAACTTTATAATTTAAATATAGAAAATAATTCAATAATTGTAAAATTAGATAAAATTCTAATTTAAAAAGCCAAACCTTGTTA
>NC_029787.2:110417058-110426527 GCF_000816755.2 Arachis ipaensis
AAAATAATCCATAATTATAGAGTTTGGATAAAAATATTAACTAATTTCAAATCCAATTAATCAAAATTGCCTTTAATTATTTTTAATAAAATAATTGCTGAAATTAAAACGATAATTAAATATATGATTTGAAATTAGTTCACAATAGGATTTTTCAAAAGTTCTGGATCTTACATTAGAAATATCAAACAGCTGAATGGCGATGCATGCAGATAGAAAAGATTCCAACAGGTAAATTACTGAGCATTAGTATAAAGTTCCTCAAATTGGACAAACTTACTTGGGTTTCATAACAACGGGTAATGTTATGTAAAATTTTTTCTTTTCCGGGTTGGGTTTTAATATCATGGTACATAGAGGTATATTTTACTATGGTGACTGACATGTTTAAGTATCCTATACTAGTTACACTCCATATGCTTACTATAGGAAGGCCATGACACGTTCAGACCTGAGTGCTAGATTGGCAAGTTGATCCTAATGAACTCATTCATTTTTTTAAACCCTAACTATGATTCATTCACTGCAGTACTTGTCCTCTAATTTTGCTGCATATCTTAAACCATATAGGAATGGTTCAGTCTAGAAGATCATTGGTCTACCTTCCATCATAGGCAATAATATATTTTTTTTCCACTTACTGAGGAGTAGAGGAAGAATTTCAGAGTGGAAGTTTGGGTTGAATGGAAGAAATGCTGTAAATTATATAAGTTAACGAGAAGGGACAACATTATCCTGAAACTAGCCTCCATACCGAACCAACACATAGAGTTGGTGATTGAAAAATTTTAAATCCTATGAAAAATGGCCGCTTATCTATTACTCTATGAAAACAGATGTTTTGGTTTATATCTTGGATTGTATTGGGTATGTTTTTGTTTTGTTATTTATGAGTATCTGACAATTTATGTTTTAAATATGATAAATAATAGCATCCTATAGCTGTATTGGAAATTATTTTTATTTTGTTTTTTTGTTATCTAATCATATTCATTATATTTTGTTATCTAAGCATATCCATTATAATAAGGTAGTAAATTACTTGTGTTCATTTTTTCTTCTAATTTTTGGACAGAGCAATTGATAAATTATCGTAGATCAACTGCTTTAATTTGTACATTATTTGTGATTATTTAATTAATTTGTAGCTGCGAGTCCATCCATGTTCATTGTCCCAGACAAGGTGAGGTTTTCAAGTCAAAGGTCCAAATTATGCACAAGGAAATTCTTCTTCTCATCCCCAATTTTATTCCTAAGATTTCAATGCATTGCAGTGTATTCAGAGATACAAAAACCACATAGTAAGGTTGATCTATACTCAAGCTTGGATGCGAAAGGAAAGCAGTTGTAATATGTACCAGTGACTGAATAAGATGGCTTTAGAACTGTACTAGCTATTTCATTTCTTATGTTTCTTCTCCTATCTGGTTGTTCGTAACTCTGTTGTTCAAGTCTTCACCCCTTTGTCTTTTTCTCTCTCTCTCTTTCTCTCTCTATCATTTGCTTCTTTACAAATTGCTTAATTCTTGCATTTCTCACATTTATTTGCAGGAACTATTATCAGTGTTACTGTGTGCCGTACTGGTTGCCTTGAAGGTACTTCCTACTGAAATTAGATAGAATCTGTCATCTAATAGGAGCTCTCATGGTTGATAATTTTTATTTATGCATGCATAGGTACCTATTACCCCAATAGTTTAAGTATGCATGTATGTATCTTGTTTAGAAACTGTGTAGTGAAATATACTCTTTTTTTTTTATCAAGTTTCTAGTGATTTTGCCTTTTACATATGAACAGATTTATGTTCATCATATTTCTATTTCAACATCAAAGGTCAAGCTTCCAAGTACATTAGATTCACCTATTATTGATCCACATTTGTCCCCAAATGGATCGATGCTTATTTACGTAAAAGATTGGGAGTTGTACGTGCTGAACCTCCTAACTAACGAAACCAAGCAGTTGATCCACGGTGCAACTACAAATGGTTTGATAAGTTTAGTAGTTACTTGGCCTTAATGTGCTAGGGTTGATGAGGGTGAAGATTGCCCTCAGAATCAAGTCCATTGAACATGAAGACTTTGAAGAGACCTTGAATCCCAAGAGTGATCTTCTTCGCAAGTCTAATCCTCTGTTATTTTCCAGGGTCCCTGTTCTAATCCACCATGCCAAACCCATCTCTTAGTCTCTCATCGTAGTTGAATACATTGATCAGGCTTGGTCCACTAATAACTTCCCTTCAATCCTTATGACAGAGCAATTCCTCGCTTTTTGGCCACTTATATAAATGAAAAGGTGATTCCTTTCTATTTTTTTTCTATCTGGGTTTTTGCTATTTTCACTGTTTTTTTCTCATTGTTTCATTGAAGTTGGATTATTTCAATTGTTATTGAGTAGAAGATCTTAAAAGTTTATGTTGGTGAGTTTTGAGACATTTGTAATTGTTTAAAAAGTATCAATAATTTTATTCTTTATTAACAACTTTACAACCAACTCACTATTATTAGATTAGTTCTATTAATTATATTGAGTATACTATTATTTCAATAAAATAACTTACATGGATTTCAGATGGAAGTTTGTTACATGTTGTTAGTTAACAAGTTAAAAAATTAGTTGGTAGGTTATATTAATTACTCTAATTAGTTAGCTTTCTCTTACTATATGTGACTTTGTCTCTACTGAAAAATTATATATCAACTGTAGATCAATTGATTCTTAATAGTTTTTTCCTTTCTGTCCAAATGGGGGTAGTAGTTTTCTTCCATGAAGAGCACTATAACTATTGAAACAAAAGAAGATAGAGAGCCATATTATAAGGTGATGGAAGAAGTGATTGAGAGAGTGGAAGAAGCTTTTGGAAGTAAAAAAGAGTAAAAAAGAGCAAAAAAGACTTAGTCTTTTCCACTTCAAAATAACTATTGCATGAGTATAATCAAGTCATTTATAGTTGATATGCTTTTTCTTGCCAAAGTGATGAGGATTGATACATTTACAAAAACTTTTTACCTTTTTTTTTAACCAATCATATATTCACTTTCTATTTATTTTATTTTATTTTTTTAAAAGGGATTTGAGGATTTATTTGGCTTTTAGATAGGTCATGGTATAATATTTATCAGCAATTAAGGTTCTTATTATGCTGCAGACCATGCATATTATTTGCTGCACAGTATCTGTGGCTTCATCTTTTCTACTTCTCACCTTTTATCATTTTCATTTTCCAGCTGTGTTTTTGCCCGTGTATTTACACTGGATCGCTGCATAGCTCTTTGGTGTATTCTTATATCTCTAGGTGGGTAAACCAATCATTTGGGCATGCTGATGTTATAGAGGTGAGACATGAATTGTTTGGGATTCACAGTTGGTCAATAAATCTAATTGTGTTTTATATTCTTTCGTTGCTCCAGTTTCATTTGTATTCCATTTTAATCCATCTTCTTATCTGGCCAGCTTACATGCAGAATCTTTTTCGAAAGTCATCCACGTGCTAACATAGAGATGGCTTCTTGTGGTAAGATAAAAAAGAAATTTTTTTCTTATTATTTGCAGTTGAAATCTACATTGTATATATTGACTTTGTATGATGTCATTATGTTTCATAATCCTTTGCATCTTGAATTAACTGTTAGTTATACCTGAAGCTTGTTTGAAAACCATTTAATATGAGAAAATAATTCTATTCTTTTCAAGAAATAATTCATTTCTATTTAAAACTCAATTCCATTGTTTGGAATAACTTTAATATGGTAATATAATGAAATTCAATTCTTTTGTTTGGAATGACTTTTATATGAATCAAGTTTTCTTCTTTTATAATTTTATCTTTGGCAAAATTATTTTATTAATTGTAAATGGGTATATTTTTGACATTTGACAAATCAAGTTACGGATTGATTCAGAATTTTGAAGCAAAGGAAAATTTTATTAATTACAGGGAAGAACAGAACTATGAAGTCTATATCATAAAAAAATCCTTTGTTAATTTTTTCATTAGCATCACAATCAAAATCGTAATTTATTTCTAAAACACCCTTATAATATCCTTTGATTCTACAATTTACTCCTTTTTTCTACTCAAATGTTAATAAAAACTCATTCTTCAATCATTGATTTTAGATCTTCTCTTTTTTTCTACTCAAATGTTAATAAAAACTCATACTCTAAGTGACATAACTTCACAACTTTTTTCAACCATTTTGCAACCAAACTTCATCTTTTTTTTCCTTTAACTTCAACATACTTCTTGTTTCCTATTGTTTGGTAGCTTCATCACTATAAGAGATGAGTTCTTTTCCCAATCTTTTTTCGCAAAATTCTTTTAAAGCATCTAAAAAATATAATATATATGTTACATAATTAAATTATTCATATATGACATGCTATAACTATTATGCATGAAGAAGAAATAAACGTAAATTTAAAGAGATATTTTACTAAGAAATTCAAAATACAAGTATTTGAAATAAAAAAAATAGATATAAATTGAAATATTATTCATTATTCAAATTTTCCAGATTTTTTATAGAACTAAATATTAGTTTGAGCTCTTACTGGTGACTTTATAAAAGGAAACACAGTTGCAAGCTTGGCTACATTTACTTTGCTCTCTGTTATGTGTTTTTTGCCCATACTATCAGTAGATTTAAACTGTCATTGTGGCTGCTGAATTCAACATGAAAGACTATATATTACATGAAAAAATAAAAAATAAAAATATATACAAACTAGAGTGCTTAAGGTGTCTTCTATTTGATTGTTTGTACCTGATTAGAAAATATGTTAACTTCATGCAGGCAATGATTGTTATCCTTTGGCAAATTTATCAAGGATTGAAAACTCTGCTATTTTTTATTAGGTTTTGGGTGAATGGAATGGTTGGAAAGGTTATTGGTATAAATACAAATATTTATTGTCTTGTTTTTTGTAAAACTGTGTGCTAGACTCAAAACTACTCATTATGGTGGTTTCTATCTCTGACATTATGATAGATGCTTTTCACGTTATTCGAGAAGTGCTTCATTTCAGCTTTATCTTCTTCTTTTTTATGACATTTGATAGGTGTAATTTTGGAAAAAAAATCAACTTTAGTGGATGTTATCAATTACAAATATTTTTTTTATAACTAATTACAAGCATTTATAAATGAGTAGGTACATATAATTTGGAGTGCTCGGCCAAAAACATAAAAAAAAATGTGACTCAAGTAGTACAAAATGATAAAATTCAATGGTCCAGTGGTTTAATATTTTTTGTATGGTCCAATTATACTCCTTAAAATATTTCACTGGTATTTAGGTCAAGAATCATAAGAATCTAATATGGTATTGAATTAATTATAACTGCGACATTTTGATTTTCAAAAAATTCAATTTTTTGATAAAATAATGTTTGAAAAAAAAAAAGATATTATATTTGAAAAATTATTCACAAGGCACGTATAAAAAAATTAATCTCTAAATCATTTTAACATTTTGTTAATTCTTTTCTATCCTTAACAAAATCAGACACCCTCCCCCCTTCCCCCTTCCAAAAAAAAAACGGAAAGCGGCTGGTCGACTGTCATGACTGCATTAGAAACAGTGCACTAAGCTATATACATGTTTTGGACTATATATTAGATTGTGTTGCAGATATTTTGTTTTTTTATATATACCTATGTAACAATCGATGTTTTGAATATTATACATAATAGCAATCTACATCTATATTGGACATTTTTTTTGTCTATGAATATCCATTATATTTTGTTATATAAACATATCCATTATAATAAGGTAGTGCATTACTTGTGTCCTTTTTGCTTCTAATTGCTTCCAAATGAAACAATTATTGAAGGAAACAAATTGCTTTTGTATGAATTCTTCGTATAAAAACATTAGGTTGTGAATGGTAGGATTTAAACATCAACTATCGTGTACAATTGTATCAAATAATTTGCAAAGGTGTAAATAACTCTGTTCACATCTAAATTTATGCGCAAAATGCAAACCATTAACTGGTGTATGGTAAATTCTTTAAACTGGCTTTATTTCTGAGGGGTAATGTAAATTTTTTATTTGAATGGAAATGGTATATCAACTGATGTCAGATATACTACTGGTATGATATTTGACTTGTGTAAATTAAAGTATAGGAAGTATTTCACGTGTGCCATGGTACGGTACTAGAGTTTCAGAACTCCATGTACGATCAAGTTGCATGTAAAATTTTGTTTTTTAGCAATTTGTTGAATTACCAATTCACTCCACATCTAAAATGGAAAAGACTACGTTGGGCAGCTTGTAGCTTTGAGAGAAAATGCGGGGAGCTGATCGGCGCACGGTGAGTCTCGAAGGTACTCCGTGGTTGAATCACGCTTTCAACGCTAATTAACAAAAATTGCGTATTGTTACATTTAGAATACTGTTATCCATGCTTATTGGAATCGAATTCTCTAGTGTTTGTCCTTGTTTCAATCTCATTTTCTTCTTAATAAGAACAACAACAAATTAATTTAGTCCATGTCTATTTTTAACATATATGCTTTTCTGTATGAGATGAAGTGTACTTTTGCTAGCATTCCCAATATAAAAAATAACAACCTATCCACTTTAATTTAACTTAGCTTTTACTTCCATTAAATTTATAAAATGAAAAATAAGTTAAACCAGAAAAAGTTTGCGATACAATTTATAAACATCACAATAAGATATGTCAATAAATTAATTACATTAAAAATTAAACTAAAAACAATCCTTTTTATTTAGTTCTTGTTATATATGAATTGTTATGTATCAAAACTGAATTATATAGCAAAAATAATTTAATAACAAATTTATAATATCCTTAAGGGAGCCAGTTAAATAAAGACGTTTAAAACATATTTTTTTAAAGATGTTTTTTAATAATTAAAATTTAATGTATATAATTGATTAAATTATGTTATTTTTGTCAAAATTAGATTAGATAAATTAATTTGATCTAAAAATCGATAAACTAAATAAATCTTAAACCAGTCTAAATTATTTTTTTATATAGAAAATGACTAAGATACTGCTATTATATATATTTTTTGAAATTTTGAGAATCCTAAATCCTAACTCTATAACGACACAGAGAGAAGAAAATGGTTAGAATTTAGGATTCTCAAAATAATAATAATAATAATAATAATAATAATAATAAAAGTATTTTAGTCATTTTTTATAATAGAGATTTTGTAGTCATTTTTATAAAAAAAATATTAATTTAGATCTGTTCAAGATATAATTCACCAATTTTTTGGCCAAATCAATTTATCTGATCTCATTTTGACAAAAATAACATGATTTAATTAATTATATGTATTGAATTTTAATTATTAAAAAACAACTTTAAATAAAGACGTTTTAAACTTCTTTATCTGAGTTGTTTCCTATCCCTAAACCTTCAAAAACAAAATTGATTTTTCGGAATCATTAATTTTGATATATATAACAAAAACTAAGTAAAAAAAATTGTGTTTAATATTTTTTCGTTGAAGTGTTATTTTTTTTAATTATTTTTTGCAATATTTTTTCTGTCTCAATTCTGATTTTATAAATTTATTTATTTTTTTAGCCATATAAAAAGAATACTTTGTGAATGAATTATAGTTCAAATAGTATAATCTTTCCATACTCATTTAGAAGTTGTGGGTCCGAATCTTTCTATTTTTGATAAAAAAAAAATCATATTGAGTTATCAAAATATCCCATTTCTTAAAAATAAATTCTATCCCATAAATCAATGAATAACTACTAGACCAATCCAACTTAATTAATTTTTTTTCTTTTTATTTTTTGAGTTTTACTTTTACCTCAATATGTCATTAAAGGGCCCATGATTAATCGGACCTCAATGCCATGCCCAGAAGCCTAAGCCATGCGGCTGTTAGCGTGGGTTACAAGTCCCGTCAGTTCACTCAACCAAATTTTGGCCAAATCTAACCTTTAACATTGGGTTAACAGCTCACTTTCACCACCAGTCGAATTTCCATGCTGCATCCCACCTAACTTGAGTCCAGAGTATCAAAACTTCGCCTCATCTTAGTCAATGAAATTTTTTATGTTAAATCTGAACGCATTTAGAGGTTGGAGTTCTGAAACTCCAGTCCCGTACCGTGGAGCACGTGAAACGTTTCCTAAAGTATATATGTTTATCCCATTGCAAGCAGTGAGAGAAGAAATATGAGAATCATTTATAACTGATATTCTTTTTCTTGCCAAGGTGATGAGGATTGGTGCATTTGCAAAAGTTTTTTACCATTCTTCTTTAAACCAATCATATTTTTAATTTCCATTTATTTTACTTTATTTTATTAAGGGTTTCGAGGATTTATTTGGCTTTTAGATAAATCATGATATCATCATCTATTATTCTTATTGGCTTCGAGGATCTATTGCCTTTTAACTAATGTGATTTTTTCTTGTAATTAATTCAACAACAATAGTATGATATAATTATTAAAGTTAAATCTTTCATTCTTGTTCAATTGTATTAAGCGCTATCTAAAAATAATTAAGAAATGAGTTTAGTTAATATGTTTTTTTCGACACTATATTATGTTTACAAATTGCAATAAATTTAAGTATAAATATAAAAAAATCATATATTTTTTTCTATTCATTAAATAAAAATATTTAAAAATTATTGTTGATAATAAACTTATGGGCAAAACACTAAAATAAGCCAAGGGGAGGAAATTTTTACGTAAATCCGCCAAACCAAAATCTGGTTCATGAATCAACTAATGCATAATTATATGTAGTTCGAATCAACTAGATTCGAACTCGATTTACACATAATTCGAATCATGTTGCTTCGAATTATAAACAAAACTCACGCACCCACTAATTCGAATCAACCTGATTCGAATTACACACATACAATAATTCGAATCAGGGTGATTCGAATTACACCCTGATTTATTAAAAATTAATAATTTATTAAAAAAATAATAATTTAAAATTAAAAAATATATATTTTATTTCATGTATTAAAAAAAAGCTAACAAAATATTTAATTACAAGACTTCTTTAAAATATTAATGAGCTATCAATTTGAATTCCATACAATACTCTTTTGTCCATTTTTAATAGATCATGAGTATTTTTTAATAAATTTTTTTAAATTATATGGTGAGATATTACATAATTCGAATTATGCATGACTCTGATTCGAATACAACATATATATTTTGATTCAACATATATTAGTTATATTTTAATATTTTTTATTTAAAAGTTTTGAAAATACATCGATTCAGTGCAGTTGCACAGGTCATCACGCTAGTTTACCATCACAAAAATGTGAAAGTGCATGAAGGAGTTAGGAACGTTTTTTGGGGGACTGAGAGTCATTTTTGGTGGGTTGGACTTATGATTTTTTCCCAACAATAAGAAGACCTATGAAGTTATGGATTCAAAAGATCTAAGCTCAATATTAAAATGCGATATAAACATTGGC
>NC_029787.2:110426534-110426874 GCF_000816755.2 Arachis ipaensis
AAGACATGGGTGTTTATCTATTCTGAAAATACAAAAAACCGGCAACTTCAACAACGTTCCCAGTTCTGACTGCGACACAATAGTTAACACTTTTCTAGTTTTCTTTGTTCAAACAAACGTCCCTCTTTGATTCTCAAAATGTAATTCTTCCCTTGCACGCTTTTCCTTCCTTTTCAATCTTTGTATAAACCTCTTACATTCACAAAAAGACTAAATCTTTGTATAAAACCCTCATTCATTTTCCAAGAAAGAAAAGGCATTTCTTTTCTGATCAAACAATGGAAGAAATGGCAGAAAGCTCCGGAGCCAAACCCCGTGATGAAATATGGGCTAAGCTTGG
>NC_029787.2:110426882-110434831 GCF_000816755.2 Arachis ipaensis
ACTGTATTATACCAATTCAGGGTTTTAAACCTGGGCCATTCTTCCTTTGTTTTCCCTTTTTCTTTTACCACTCCCCTTTCACTGGATTTCGCTGTAATTATTCTAATATTGAATGAAATTAGAACATTGGGTGTGTGAAAAGACTCGATCTTTCTTGTTTTAGAACCCAACAACGGCACAGTTATTAAAGCTTCCATTTTTACTGTTTGGTTGTATAGTCATTATATTGTTGCATTATATGCTGCACCCAGAAATTCATGCTTCGTTCTCTGTTCCCTCTGTGTTCCATTGGTTAGTAACTACCTAGAATAATGGGCTGTTGTGGATGCCATCTTCTGGTGTCTGATTAATTTGAAAAAAAAAAAATGAGAGTATTTTAACACACACAATATCTATGTAGCTCTGCAGTGTATTTGGCAGAAGGGCAATGGGTAGAAAAGTACTAGGAAGAGTGCCTTTATTTTCCGGGCTGGGTATGTGATCTGATAGTATGCAGATGCCGGTGAGTAGTGGCAGTTCTGGAAATTAGAGCAGTTACATCGCTCAATTTTTCTTTAAATGGTCTTATACAAGTGATGGTCTATGGTGTTTCTTGAGTAAGTGTAATGGTTGGAATTTCAATGCTGTTAACAGTTAAGATCAGTGCCTCAGCGGGCGTTCCATAGGGTCTGTTCATGCTCGACCTTGTATGAATGATCCAGCGATGGTTACTCACTCTCATTTTAACCATCATACCAAAAGATAAAACAGTTTATGGTTATGAAGTATGAAAGCTTCCAATCCAATGGTAAAAAGGATGGTGACGGGCCTCGGTGCTTCTTATTCCATTTTTTTTGTCTTCAGTTTGTAGAGGATTCTAAATGGACTCTTTTTTATGAGCTTGCCAAGGCATACATTTACTGTAGAATTTGTATCTCTTTTAAGGTTCTCAATTTCTTATTTGGTCAAATTCCTTCTTTCTTGCAGTTTCATCAGACTCAAGATATTCAGATGTAGAAATAAGGTCAGATGAAATAGTTATATGTTCGGAGATATCATCTACTTCTAGTGACAAACATAGCTGGTGCAAGATCGTAAGGAATTCTGATCTATGTTCTGCCACAATAAAAAACAAGAGATCAAATACAATTCTTGTTGATGGGGCCAAGTTATGTAATGAAGATACCGTAGTTATCAAGGATGGAAGTGAAATTGTTCCAGGTCCTGATGGAGAAGGGTTTGTTAACTACAGATTTAATATAATGTCAAGCCCAGAAACATGCCAGAGGCAGCTAAAGATATGCATAGATGTTGAGCATGCAAAGTGTAGCATTTGCTTGAACTTATGGCATGATGTTGTTACTGTTGCCCCATGCCTTCATAACTTTTGCAACGGTTGTTTATCAGAGTGGTTAAGGAGGTCAGAGCAAAGACGTTCTGCAGTACTTTGTCCTCAATGCAGAGCAGTTGTTCAATTTGTTGGAAAAAATCACTTCCTACGTGCCATTGCAGATGTAAGTTTTGTGCTGAAGCATTCTGTTGAAATTGAGTTGAATTTTATATCAGAAATAGATAAGCATGTTTGATTTACTTCTCATCTTCTGCATTTTGTTTAATCTTACTTTTCAAAAATCAGGATATGGTAAAAGCTGATTCTTCTCTAAGACGTGCGGATGAAGATATTGCACTATTAGATTCGTATTCATCAATACGATCAAACCTTGTGAGTAATATGATTCTTCAACCAGAGCTAATTTATCACTGTAAAATTGTGTTTTTTTGGTCCAACCTTCAAACTATTTATAAGTTTCTTCAGTGCCTAGGTAGCGTAAAATATCATGTCCTTTAATTCAACCTAAGAACAGTGATTGACACCATGTTGGTTGGATTTATGATTTTGTATCACGCTTTTATTGTCCGACATTTTCTATGAGATGTACCTGTTACTAACTTCTTTTTTTACCATAAGGTCCTTAGGTCTGGAAACAATCGCCGAAAAAGGGCTTTGACATCCACACCACCTAATGATCATAGTGATGATGGCTCAGACCTTCGATGCCCACAGTGTGGTAATATCATTGCGATTAAATATCGGATATGGAATATGGTCCTATGCAATTTTGCTTCTTGCAATTTGCAAGACTTGGCTGGAACTAATATAGGAAATGAAAATCTAATTCAGATTTCTACCTTGATTTCCATGTTTCATACTCACTGAGTTTGCTACTTGTAATTTTCAGTTACCGAAGTTGCTGGGTTTCGTTGCAATCATAGCACTGATCATCTCCAATGTCAAGCATGTGGAGGAATGATGCCCTCCCGTACTGATTTAGGCATTCCTCAACATTGTAAGTTCATCACCTGTGATTTTGCTTACTGCACAACTCCATCTAGAATTTTGTTTTCCTTTGAAATGTGCATCACTCAAGGGTCAAGATGCTTTCACGCTATCTTGTAGCATGATAAAGGTCATTGAAAGTTATATGATAAATCAAACTATTTTATATATTCTCCATTTTCTTTATGGTTAGTTTTAACTTTTAATAGTTCATTTATAATGTCTGTCAATGAATATTTTTCTTGTAGGTTCAGGATGTGATAGACCATTTTGTGGAGCTTACTGGCATACTTTAGGGGTAGCCAGGAGTGGTTCTTATCCCATTTGCTCCCAGGATACTTTGAAACCTGTATGGAACACGTGTTTTCTTTCTTTTAAGGGTAAACTTATACTTTTTGTACCTAAAGTTTTCGATAAGTTCAAATTCCATCCATACTGTTAAATTTGGCGGTCAACATGTAGTTAACATTTTTTCCAACTTCACCCTTCAAAAACACATTCATCGCCATCTTCATATCCAAACCCCCTTTTCTTCTCTCTCTCTGCGCTTTGCGCCATGCCTTCCTCCTCCTCTGCCAGGACATCGACACCATCACTGTCATCACCTTCAAGCCGCCTATGCCACACCTCCATCGCTGGCACTGCACTTGCATGCCATGTGCCTCCTCTCCACCACCCCTCGCTATGCAATCCTTCTCACAGTGATTTAACCTTCTCCTCCCCCGCCTCTTTCTCTCTCTCTCAACCTGAATGTTGTTGTTGAGGGAGGTGTTGGTGATGGTGGAGGTTGGGATTGTGGGGCTGGGGTTAGGATGTTGAGGGAGAAAGTGTTGGTGACAGTGGGAAGTTGGGGTTGTAGGGCCGGGGGTTGGGGTGAGAAGGGAGAAGGTCGTGGCCCAAGTCCATTAGTGTGGAACATTCTCTTTTCCAAGTGAAATCCCATAGCATATGAAAGAGTGAAAAAGTGCTTTTGTGTAGAATAAGAAGCCTTCGTATCTTAATGCATGTACCTAATTTATTCGGAGCTATTAGAGTGGGATCCACATTTTGGGGGAATATGAGTAGAAGCAATAACAACTTAACAAGAGTATTTCTAGTGGGACATCTTTCACAATTTCTAGAGAGGCAGTTCACTAATAGAATGAGGGATAAGGCTATTCTTTTCAGAACTGGGAAGTTCTAAAGGTTCCTGGAAATTTTTGCTCCCATTGAACCATTTGTATCTATATGCATGAATCGTAATGGTGGCAGTTAGGGTTGGGGGCTGCGGCACAGTAAGGGTGGAGGTTAAGGGTGATGCTGTTGGATGGGAGATGGGAATAAGTTGGAGTTGAGGGTATAGAGTTAGAAGGGGCGAGAGAGAAGAGTGTGATGATGGTGACAATGATGATATAGGTACAGGGAAAAGGGTAAAATTGGGGAGAAAATGTTGACTAACTATCAAAAAATTAACAGTAAAGGTAGAGTTCAGGCTTATCAAAAACATTATAGACAAAATCGAAACAAATTAAACATTAAGAGCATTTTTGAAATTTTTCGAAAACACCAAAGACAAAAAGTGTATACTTTACCCTTCTTTTAAAACAATTGCTAGCTATAGTGGAAGTTATCCTGAAAAGTGTGAACTTTGTAATATTGATGCCATTACTGGGTGAATATATTGGTCATTACACTGTTAAAGGTCATAGATATGATATAATTCTCACTTAGTCATGATGCTCTACTTGTGCTTTGCTTTTGCAGATCTCAGAACACACCATCTCTAGAATCCCTTTGATAGCACATGAAAAGAATCTGCATGAGCATATTGTACTGGTTTTTTATCCCTGTATTTTATTTTGTCCAGTCGTAGCTATTTTCTATTCTTTTTTTATTAACTTTGATAATTGTGTTTGGTGTTCTAGATCACTGAAAATTGCATTCGACAAATGGGGAGGACATTGCAGGATGTTATATCAGAATGGATAGTGAATCTGGACAACAGACTTATTGGTAATAAACTTGTCTTCCCTGTTCTAACCGTTGATCTGATGCACACAATTATGTTAACAATCTTGACTTAGATTTCAAAATTTCAGTCTACATACTCGTTCATCATGAGATTCATACTATTGCTATACAGATCATATAGCATTATCTCAACCTCTTCTACTTTTATCCTTGTCAGATAGAACTAGATTAACGCTAAATAATGCCGAGATGATTACTGCTAGGACTATCGTATGTTGGTAAGCTTGGTCCTCAATTTTTCAGGGGGGTAGATTGGATTCTGAATCATGATACTTTCTTATGTTGTAACGGTGTCACTTAAAACAATCTTGGCATCTCCATAATGCATTCTTTTATATTCATTGATGCAGTGATTGTTATGAGAAGTTGGTGTCTTTTCTCTTGTACTGGTTTCGAATATCCTGTCCCAGAAATGTAAGTCCCTTCAAGAACAGCATTTCTGCTCATTTGTTTGTTAGGTGAAAAAAAAAAAAAAACATTTTGAACTTACAGTCTGCTTACTAAGTTGACCCTTTTTTTTTCTTTAATGTATTATTGCAAAAAGTATTATTCGGAAGCAGCGTTAGCAAGGCAAGATTGTTGGTATGGATATGCGTGTAGGACACAACACCACAGTGAAGACCATGCTCGTAAAAGGAACCATGTGTGCCGTCCAACTAGAGGCAATGCCTCCTAATTCTCCATTTCTCTCATGTACATTCATTTTTAGTTTTAATCTTTTAGAAAATAACTTTTCTTTTGGTAATATTTTAGAAAATAACTTTGTTGAGTATTGACTGACATGACTTGTTGGGTTCAATTAGTTCAGAATAAATACAAAACGAAAAAAAAAAAACGCCCATTTCTTGAAAGAAAAAAGAAATTATTTCTAATGGTGAGGTGTTGTGTGTTTTAAGAAACTGTTAAAAGAAAGTGTGACATGATGAAAATAGTTGAGTTAATGACATTAAAATAAGATATCATCAATCATTTGACATTCTTTAAAACGAATGCGTTTCTCTCTCGTCACAAAATGGAATAAGACTGTGTGTGTAGCATACTAGCATGTGGATTGCTTTATAATAATCTTTTAATAGTGACCCGCAAAATTCGTAGCGGCAAACACTACCTACTCTTCCTTTTTTTTGGTTGGGTGATGATCAGATGATTGCAAGATTTTTTATAAAGGCGATAGTGAGTGAGGTTTGAATTATCCTCTCCGTTTAAATTGATTTAAATATGTGCGATGTGGCTACTACCTTAATTCTAGTTATCTTTTATGACCTTGTCTACCGAGCATGCCTTTATTTTTAGACATTAACTTCACATAAAAAATGGGTTTTTACTGTACTTAATAAATAGGTAGTGTGGTAAAAGAACGTTGTTGAACTTCATCCGAAACATTGATGAAGGATTTACGTGGATTAGCAGTAGGCTACTGGTTCTGCCTACCAACTTTCATAAAATCGTCTTGCGTATATGCATTTAAAGTAAGGAAAAGAGTCCCTTACAAACGGAATAGGATATGGTGGAAAGCAATCGAAGATGTTTGAACAAAACTTGGTCAAATTTGCAGTCTTAAAAATAAACCATGCATTAATATAACATGAGAGCGACTGAAAACAAGACGTTAGCTTTTGAAAGATCTACGTTTTATTCCCCCCAAATTATTAATCTATAAATCAACTACTTTCCAACTATAATTTGTTAACTTAGCTCGAATATTTTCGCCATTAGTGTTACGGAACATTGAACGAAGCTCAACCGCGTAGGATTTGAGCTTAATTGACTCCTTTAATTTGCATAATCCATCCATACAGTTATTATTGCATTTGAACATTAACTAACAACAACAACGACGTATGGTGCAGTGTTGAGCCCTACCTCTTCTGAAGATGACAAACCATAACAGGGTTGAGAATTGAGATTTAGACCAAACCACAATAATCGTGGAGAGAGAGAGTTCCTTCCAATCGTGGAAGGCTCACGTGGATACGAAAACGAAAGAATTAGGTGGGTGATGCGAGTAACATGCGACTTAGCTCCTAAACCTTCTAGAACACCTACATATATTATATTATTATGTATTTGCCTAATTGCCTCTTTATATTAGTCCTCGCAATACAATAATATATATCTGGGAAACTCAAATTCTGACACGTCCCTATGATTAGTATAAGGTAATATAGTAATTCAGAAGTGTCCACATAGATAAACTTATAGATTAATGTATCATACTTTAGGATCATAATGGTTAGATGCATGATATAGGTGACAGCTACCTTTCAATATTAATTAAACAAAGTAATTTTTATATACTTGTTATACATTAAGATTGGAGGAAAATGTGGAAGGGAGTGAGAATTTATGAGAAAAGACAGAGGGGTAGGTGAAATTGGTGACGTGAGCTCCATCTACACACGTACCTAACCTGCTCAGTGTTCAATGTAGATGTCTCATTCATTTTCATATGCATGTTTGATGTTTTTACTATGTCTCTTAATTTGAATTTCATATTTTAATTTTCCTACGGTGCAATTATCAATCAATTTATCATATATGTTCCGTTATGTTTTCTCTCTCATAGTCTCATTCATGACCCATACTCCCATAGGCATAAAGGTAAGGTAATTAAGGGGGCTAAGGGCAGAACATACGTGGCCCCACTCCTCACCAAACACTCTCTTTCCTCTTCAATAAATCACACACCCCCCTTCTTCAATCAATCTTATTTTTTTGTCTTCTCTCTCTCTCAAAATTTGGGTGGTGACTAACATTCTGCCCAACCACATGACCAGAGTCACTTTTCTACCTTCATTTATATTATTAAAATAAAATATAAATATTAGTATTTTTGTTAAATAATGGATAGCTCTATTCTACGTGTAAACATAACGAAATACTAACATTTAGTTAAGATAAGAGTTTAATAGGATTCTATCTATACAAAAGGCACAGTGACTAGAAATATAAAATTATATGCCAAAATTAAGATCAGGACGTCTTCACTCTGAAGTTCCAAGCTCGAAATTAATCTTTATATGTATAGGAAGGATAAATGGTCTAATTACTAATCAATTAATTAGTTTTATAATTTTTGAATTAAATATCTGAGATATGAGTTGTTTTGGTTATTCTACAATTTGTTGAACTACAAAGATATTAAAAAAAAAGAATTCAATTTATCATAGACCAAGTCTGGTCAAGGACTTCAGCGTATAGGTGACCAATTGACCACTTTCACCGATCAATATAGCAATATTTGAAAATATTCAAAATTCTGAATAAAGTAAGCTACATAAAAATGCATGGATCGATAGTACTATTTAGCATTTACCATAGTTTAACCAAGGTATAAATACATCGCATATGGTAAACAATGAAAAAGTTAAGCAGCAACCACCCGAATATGTGCTATCAGAAGGGGACGCAAGCGGGTTAACAATCTAGTCAATAGAGGAGTAGGTTAATGATGAAGGTTGAGTAATTCCTTCCTTCTAGGTAATAAGAAAAACCCTAACATTAACCAAACTTATTTTAAGATGGTTACATTAAAAAAAGAAAAAGTTAAATTACTTTAACTCATATAATTCTTTTTTATTTATCATCAATAATAAAGTTGAATATTTCAAATGTTTTTATT
>NC_029787.2:110434848-110437124 GCF_000816755.2 Arachis ipaensis
ATTCGTTTACATTTCAAAGGTACCATTTTTATTGATTAAAAAAATGTTTGTAGATTAAAATGTAATATAATAATAATCTTTTTTTATCTTAATTTTTATATTTTTAATTGAGAATAAAATGAAAATTTTTTAAAGCTTAATAAACCAAAGAATAAAGATAAAATAAATAATATATACTAAATAGCCTCAACAAAAATCATGTGAAAATTTCTCAAAGAAGAGGGTTTCGAAATCTACAACTACTGGTCGTCCTTGCTGACTGTCAATAACTGTCGCAACAACATATCACATGGAATAAACCACTTCAACTCCATTCCATATATTAAACTCTCTAACTCCCCCTCCCCAAAAAGAAATGTTTCTCTCTATATATTTATATATCCATTTCATGGACTAATTAATTAGCTTGTAAATTGAAATCTGTTATACACATTATTATCATTACTACTATTATTCGAAGCACCACCAGCACTTGCAGTAGCAGCACCAGGCTTGGGTTTGCAGGCACAAGGTTGGTTATTACTTTTTTGAAACCCTAGAGTTTGACACACACAAAAGGAATAAGCAGCTTGTAGTTGTTGACGGTGTCGTTTTGGGTTTTGTGTGTGGATTATGGAAGAAAGAGGAGAGGGAAGGCCTAAGGAGAGGTCCAAGTTGAGTTTAGGATATGCTTCTAACTCCGTTGTGACGCCACTGCTGCTGTTTGAATCTTCATCACCCCCTCCTGATGAGTAGTAGTCTGTTCCATCAGTATTATTATTCTTGGCACAAGCAACACCAAATAGACGAAAATTGATGCTGTTGTCGCTGCTGTTGTATGTTCTCTTCTTGTTTTCGTTGTTGTTTGTGGCCGTAGGTGGAACTGCTGTTGTTGTTGGTGGTGGGGTTATTGTTTTGGTGGAAGGTGCGGGTGCAGCGTTGAGTGGTTGATGGGTTTGAGGGTCAATTCCACGGCTATAAAGTTTACGCTTTATGTGGGTGTTCCAGTAGTTCTTTATCTCATTATCGGTTCTTCCCGGTAACCTCGCTGCTATTAGAGACCATCTGACAAACAATTCAAGAAATCACGTATCAATTAACATCATCCATCTTTGATTCTCTATCTATATATGATGAAGGAACTTACTTGTTACCGAGTAAGCTGTGGAGGTTGATGATGAGCTCGTCTTCTTCGTCAGTGAAGTTGCCTCTCTTGAGATCAGGCCTTAGGTAATTTATCCATCTCAGCCTGCAACTCTTCCCACACCTAAGCAACCCTGAATACAAACACAATATATATTATTTAATCCATATATATCGTCATGTATTTTATGTGAGGATAGATATGGCAAATTAAAGAATAACACGTACCTGCAGCTTTGGGAAGGGATCTCCAACAGCCTTCGCCATGAAGCTTGATGTAGTTGATGAGGCGCTCATCTTCCTCTTTCGTCCAAGCTCCTTTGTTTGTGTGCTCTTTCTCACAACAAGGAGATCTACCCATGTGTATATTGCTAGAGAGAGAGAGTGTGTGTGTGTGTGTGTGTTTCAGAATGTGTGTGTGTGGGGAATGGAACCTGAAACTTGTTGAGAGAAAGAGAGAGAGAGAAGAGGAAGAAAGTGATTGGGGACAAAAGAGGGTAGGAAGGGAATATAAATGGGAGGTGGTGGAGAGAGAGGGGGTGCAATTGACTCGGGTACCTTCTTTTTCTCTTTCTCAAAGAGAGAGAGTATTTGACCGAGTTGGTGAGAAAGACGAGTGGTTACAATTAAGTTTGTGCTTCAATTGGGTAGGTAGCTCTACTTTTCATGTCTCTCAACTTCTCTCCTTCTTTTTCATCTCCGTCCCCCACACCCCCTCTTTTTCCCATATTTGCACTTCTACCCCTCTTCTTTCTTCTTCATTTCATTGTGTCCTTCTCTTCCTAATCATTTTTTGCCTACGTCACAACGGTTGTCAACAGTCGTGTCTCGGCTTCCAATTACTCTTATTAGAGACACAATATCTGTTAAATGGATCTATAACTTATAACGGTTGCTCCTCTTTTTCATTTCTATATAAGTTAGTTACTACTGTTAATAGAATTTTCACGCTGAATATATATATGCATTCCGTATCAACTAATGTATTATTCGTTACTTAGTTGTTTATAAGAAATATTTTTCAATTAAAGCAGTGCAACCAATAATATAGGCCTTCCCCGATTTTATATAATTAATTTTTTAATTTATTCACTATTACTGTATTTAATTAATACAAATGACTATATTATTATAATAATGGATCTTTAAACAAA
>NC_029787.2:110437241-110438954 GCF_000816755.2 Arachis ipaensis
TAAGTATTTTCTTTCATAATAACAAAAACATATATATCAAATTATATAAAATTTGACACCATCTTATCTTATACAAATTAGTACAAATAAAGAATGGTGATACAAGCCGAGCTAGCGATGGAATGTTGATTATGTTTCAAGTCATAATTACTCTCCATAGGTGTTCAAAAGAGAAAGTTTAAAAGTCCGTACTTTTATTAAAATTTGACCAATATTTAACTATAAAAAAAAATAAGTAATTTTTAATCTCACAACATTAATAATATTATTTATAACTAAATAATAACTACAAATCATAAAATTTATTGGCCTCCTAATATTTTTTGTGTTCAAAATTATCCAAGTATAAGTAGTAATTAATTTCAATAAATTGCATATATTTTTTTCTTTTTAACTTCTTCCTTAACAAAGAAATTTGAAACTATATATTTGATCTTATTGACTTTATTTACTACTTATGTGATGATAAAAATAAACCCTAATTAAGGTTACAATTTAGCTATCAGCCATCCCTAAACATTAATAAAATTGCATAACAACCCTCCCCCTCTTCTCTCTTTCTCTCACCCTCTTCCTCTCTTCGTTTCTCCACCCTCCTCACAAGTATTCTTATTTTCCTGTTAGGCCAATTAGCCAAAAAATGCATTATTGTGGTTTGACTATTGTTACTAATTTGTTAAAGCAGCTTCACTCATGCAATTAGTTTAGTTGGACATGATCTCAGCATAAAATATCACACCGCCTTCGAATAAACGATCTATATTGCAAAGCTTGAAATTAAAGAGAGAGAGAATATATATATATATATAAAAAAAAAATAATGTCTGAGAAGAAAATAAAAGGCTGTGAAGACCTACCATAGCAAAAGCATGTTTGCCTACATTGCACATTGATTTAGAAGTATCAAATTGGCTATGCGTACCAAGCATTTTCTTTTTTTCGGGTACACTTCCAAATAAATCGCTTTTATATTTGATGATTCTTTTTCACAACTTTTTATGTTTATGGTCTTCCACCTTTCCACTTTCTTTCTAACTACTTGTTATGTTTTTGTATTTTTATTTCTCTTAATAAATTAAAGATTGCTTCTAGATGCATTCCTCAACTTACTCCACTTACTCTTGTCAATTCGGGTTTGATTTGAGTAACTAACTTCCCCTACCATCCATGATTGAGGGATTAATACTGCTCACCTTTTCTTTCGATTCTTTCACCGAATAATAAAGAATAACCAAATTCAACAAGCACAGCATTGTTCAATTTGGCTCATAGGTCAATTGCTTCGCTAATTAAGTGCCTAACCAATCTATGTCTTTATACTATGTTATTTTGCAATTTCTACTTTTTATTTTATTTAACGATTCTTATTATAGCCATGGAGCCCTAATATTAATAATTCTAATTAATTGGTCGAATATTTATTAATAGTAGTTAAGAATAATAATATTGCATGACTAAAGAAAAAAGGAGTAAATTAAACAGTACTATGGCACAAAAGAATCAAGAAATTAAATTGATTCGCCTTTATGGGGGTGGTCCCAACATATATACAATCTTCATTATATTCATGCGTCGTGTTATGTTCTTCCAGTGGATGTTTGTTGAGATGGAAACAGGTTAGATCATATCAGATTTTATCTTTAATAGACTAAATTTATAATATATTTAATTGATTAGTATTAAATTTAACTTGTTATTGAGTTTGATCTGATC
>NC_029787.2:110439057-110443793 GCF_000816755.2 Arachis ipaensis
AAGTCTGATAAAAGACATAATATATATAATTTTTTATTAAAATAAAAAATAAAAATATTAAAAATGACTTTTTTTTAATTATTTATATGCAATATACTAAATTTAATCTTTATAATAATATTTAAATTTTTAAAGTATTTAAAATATAAGAAAATAATTTATAATAAAATATAATAAATTTAATAATTTTTTTATTATAAAATATATTTTAACAAATTCAAATAAACCTGACAAATCTATTAGGTTATTTTATGAGCTGAGTATAGCCTATTAACAAAATTAAATTTTTAAATAAGTCTGAAATTATTTTATGATTGGCCAGACTAGATTACGGCCACTTGACTTATTTCCACCGTTACTTGAAAGTTGAAACCAAAATCGTTTATGGCAGCAGTAATAGTAGTATGAGTCCATTGCAACATCGCATCACATGATACTATATTATTTATATATTTATATTACAACAATAATATATATTGTATGTCGCTACATTATGATTATTGTATCTTCTCAAAATTGTAAAAAAAATATAAAGTAATCTAACATTTTTATCTGCTATTAAATGATGTGTAAATTTTACCAAATTTTTTTGACACATAATGAATGTGTAGATAAAACAAGTTGTTTGAGAAATAGTATTTGTCACTTTCAAAGTTCAACCACATCCAACACAGTTATGTCATTTAGAGCCGGCCATGTCAATTCCTACAAACAGGGTTGGTAAGCCTCACCCTCCAACCTTAGTTTTTTGTTGGTTCTAGAAGCACTGGGTAGCAAGATTGCATTAAATTAAGGGAAAAGAATCTGTGTGGTTGGTGACCCACCTCCTTGCCTCCATGGATTTCCCACCTCATGTATTTCCACTCAAAGTGGCCCCTTCATTCATTACTACTCTGCTCCTAGCTAGCTCCAATCTATCTATCCCATGCTTTTCAACTTCCTCACCTTATTCATTCATATATACTCTTCCCTCAAAACAATTTCTCCTTTCCTTTTTCATCTTTTATTTTAATTATTCTTATCAGCTTGAAATCTAATTCTAATATACTAATAGTATAAAATATTTTACATAATTATTTAATTATATTTATTTTTTTAAATAATTATTTATACAATTAAAATTAAAAAATAATTATTTTTACTAACATGTAATTGAATATACTTATAAAATACCACAAAGTTCACCAAATTCAATTCATCTTTGTATCTTACACCAAATCATCACATTTACTTATAAAATTGATTATTGGCATTAGTCTAATAATTCATGACCACGTATGGATTTTTTCTGGGATGGGACCATGTGAGAAGATTAGATTAAGATGGACCCGAAAAAGTGGAGGACCAATATATAATTATGCAGTTGTTCAACGCCATGTGGCATATATTCCATATAATTACCAAAATCATTATATTAATAGCTGAGGCATCCTATCTTGTTTGACTCATTCATCCACGTTGACAAACAAATCCAAGAGTGTGTTCTCGGTTTTTTGTTTTGTCATCTCTGAATGAATAATCAAGTGCCTCTAATTCGAACCTTCCATTTCACTACTCTTGTAACTGCATGTATAGCTATGCATTTTACTTTTTTACCCAACACGCAGAATCGGATTCCATTTTGTTGAAACAGATTAGATCAAGTTCGGTCGAATTCAATTTATCATGTGCCGTGATCTGTATACGTGAACCAAGGAAAAAAAGGAGAAGGAAACTCGTATATTTAATTTGTGGATAGTGTATATAATTGTATCCAATCTGGAAGATAGAGGCTTACGTGTAAGTGATGGTGATGTCTCAAAATTTCAAGGCTATACAATTACCTGCCCTAAAATTCACTTGGTCCTTGCCTACATATATCTGTCCTTGAAGTTTAATTATATAAGACAAGAAAAAGAAAAGAAAAAGGTGTGCGGTCGTCTCATATCAAGAGGCCAATAATTTACATTAACTACACGGTCCTTAGCTCCTTCTTACAAGCGCAAGTAGACTAGTCGTCTAGTCCATTCATTCAAAGTTCAAACCCTTCAACCCTCCTCTCTTCAAAGAAATGAATTTGTGTCAACTCTTTTTTTTTTCATATTATTTTATCAGAAATGTATATCAGTATAACTTTTCTTTCTCTCCTTTCTTTTATAGGTGGTTAGTTACTCACATCATCTTTTTAATTTTATACTAAAATAGTCAAATAATTTAACTAAATATATTAAATTATCTAATAATCTTTAACTATGAATTTTATATAAAATAAAAATGCCTTTAGTTTGAATAGTCATCACCTATTGGACCGGTCACATAAACCAATGATAAATACCTTTTTTTCCCCATACATTACCAACAATTTTTACTCAAAATTCAAATAATTCCAAAGAATTGCAATGCTCTAACAAATTAGGCTCAACCGCTAAGCTCCATTAATTGAAATTACAAGAGTAAAAACTGTCAAAATCTATCCTAATAAAATTGCCGTTCGCTTAAGTCTTTTTTTTTTAAATAAAAACAAGATGTGACATTTGCAGGGATTTTTTTTTTTTTTTCGGTGACATTATTATTTTTTTTTATCATCATTTAGTTATTAATTTAATTTTTTAATTTAATAATCTAATAATATACTTTATCTCATATTTTTAAATATGTGTGTGTGATGGAGTACCACGTCGACTATATATATGATGAATCGTCCTATTTCAAGAGTATAAATAGAGCATCATGATTCATGCCTCCAATTTTGGCATAATAAAATACCTTATTAAAGCCAATGAGTTATAATTCAAATGACATAGTTTTTCCATACTCACTTAAAAGGTCGCAGGTTTGCTTATCTTTAAAAAAAATACCTTATTATAAATGATTCCATGAATTATGACTTCCAAATTCTAATAAGAATTTATCCATAAATTATAGCAATTAGGAAGTGAAGGCGCTTGCCATTAGGTCAAAATTGTTCTGCTAGGATTTTTTTATAATAGAATTTTTGTGTCGTCTAAATCAACATTTACCCTATCAAACCTTTCAATATTGTTTCTTCTCTCCATACAACCCTTCCTATGTTTCACCTATCGCTTCTATGAATTTTGCTCTCATAACCTTTAGTCATATCTCTATTTTTGGAGCTGTTGGTGGTAGGCTGATGAAGGATCAGGAAGATAACGTAAGGGAAGAGGATGATGATAGTGATGAAGAAATTGATAGCGTTGTTCTTTTGGAGAAAGAGGACATTAAGAAAGGAAAGGAAGTCTGTACTAACAGTCTTGTTGGTAGAATATCTTCAGAGAGAAAATTTTTAGTTGGTACAATGGAAAGTGCCATGAAAGCGATCTGGGAGAATCCCGATGAATTTCGAGTGGTGGAAAGACTAAAGAACCAATTCTAATTTTTCTTCAATTCTGAAACGGACATAATGAGGGTGGAAAACAGTTCCCATGACTCTTCAAGGACTATGTCCTTTATGTAAGAAGATGGTGTGAGGCTGACTAGGAGAACAAGAACAAAATCTAATCCTTCCCAACTTGAATTCAACTTTGGGGAGTTCTGGAGAGCTTCAAGACACTGGAGGTTGCAAGAAAATTTGGATGCAATATAGGTGAGGTGTTGGATGTAGGCTTTTTTGAAATCAGGGGTGTGGAATCTAGAATTGTCAAGGCAAAAGTTAAAATCAAGGCGGATTAAAGGGTTAAGGATATAGTGAGGCTTGTTATTCCAAAATGAAAAATCATGGAAATAGGCATACGGTATGAAAGATGTGGCAAATTCTACACATATTGTGCTCATTTGGGACATCAACCGAGAGTTTGCAATATACTAATGAAAAACACTGCAGAGAATAGGGTGAGATAGAATAAGATTGGTGATTGGCTTAGGCAGATTAGATAGGCAAAAGAGTGGAGACTGAGAAAAACGGCAACTCGGGTAATCATTCTGAACAATAGCAGCAGAGGAATAAATCCATGAAGAAACCAATCCCAGTTTGGCTACTTAATAGCTTTTCAAGTCTATCACTCACAGAGAATAAAATAGATTTAGAAGAGTTAAGAACTAAATCAAAGCAATCTGCACTAAAAGAAACAACAGGAGACTCAGAGAAACATTGTGAACCAGGGATTAATGCCAACAATAGGAGGGTGGGGGAGGATTCGATTGTTGCTGTGAACATGGACAAAGGCCTAAAGGGAGGTAAAACTAGTGATCCAAATGGAGAAATGGCTAACCTCAAGCAACTAGTGCGTCGAAAGGCAAATGACTACAAGGTTGTCTATGGAGTGAAAAGAAATAATGATGACAAGGAGAGCTTGGAAAAGTAAAAGAAAATCTGTCAGCATAAAGATCAAGTAGAGAAAACTGAAGTAGAGGGCACCAACTGGCAAATGGCACCCACAGAGCCATGAAAGTATCAGCGTGGAACTGTCAAAATTTGGGAAGATCTCTAACAGTCCATAACCTCAAAGAGATCTGCCAATCCCACTCCTTCGAGGTTGGTTTTTTATGTGAAACCAAAAACTAGCCTCGCCGGGTGAAAACAAAGCTGAGACAGTGTGATTTTCATGATTGGTTTCTTTTAATCTAGTTGATATTGCAAGAGGTATTGCTTTGGCTTGGAAAGAGGGTATTGACTTGAGGGTTATTAATTCAGGTGACTACTTTGTGCAGCGAGGGTTAGAGATCTAAACAAGTAGGAGAAATGGGGGTTGATAGGGGTGCATCTTGTAAGTCTCTGGATTTTTAGAAATTTAATAATA
>NC_029787.2:110444140-110453935 GCF_000816755.2 Arachis ipaensis
ATAAAGGAAAGTTAATTTGATTATCTCTAATTTTTAAATTAGAGTACTCAATTGAAAATAATTTATAAGTTGAAGAATAATTAGTATTTTCAAAGAAAAATTATATTAGGTTAAATTTGGTTTTAAATTATTACTCTATCCTTTAATTTTCATTAAAAATTACCTAAACTACATAAAACCCAAACCCTAATATTTTCCCTGAACTTAACTGCCACCCCCTTTCCCTTTCTTCCTAAACTAACACACAAAACACAATACACAGCAGCAGCAGAGAACAGAAGAAAGAAAGAAGAGAGCGAGAGTTCAAGTGAGGGAGCATGGGAAGGGGAGAATAAGAGCGGGAGGTGACGGCACCGATGGGGCTGGTGCCGGCATCGCCGTCATCGTTGTCGAATCAGAGAGAGAGTGACGCTGTGTGCGAGGAGGAGCAGTCACCGTTGCTGGAGGGATCTTCATCGCCACCACTGTGCCTTGCCGCCGTTATCGTCCTCATTGCAAACTGTCGTCGTTGTTAGAGCCAGCTGATGAGCGGATAATTTATACGCTTTTTGACATTGTTTTTAGTATGTTTTTAGTAGGATCTAGTTACTTTTAGGGATGTTTTCATTAGTTTTTATGTTAAATTTACATTTCTGGACTTTACTATGAGTTTGTGTGTTTTTCTGTGATTTTAGGTATTTTCTGACTGAAATTGAGGGACTTGAGCAAAAAGCAGATTCAGAGGTTGAAGAAGGACTGCTGATGCTGTTGGATTCTGACCTCTCTGCACTCAAAGTGGATTTTCTGGAGCTACAGAACTCTAAATGGCGCGCTTCCAATTGCGTTGGAAAGTAGACATCCAGGGCTTTCCAGCAATATGTAATAGTCTATACTTTGGCCAAGAATAGATGACGTAAACTGGCGTTCAACACCAGTTTTCTGCCCAAATCTGGCGTCCAGCGCCAGAAAAGGAGCCAAAACCAGAGTTGAACGCCCAAACTGGCACAAAAGCTGGCGTTCAACTCCAAGGAGGACCTCTACACGTGCAACACTCAAGCTCAGCCCAAGCATACACCAAGTGGGCCCCAGAAGTGAATTTATGCATCAATTACTTACTCATGTAAACCCTAGTGACTAGTTTATTATAAATAGGACCTTTTACTAGTGTATTAGACGTCTTTTTGACCATCTTTGATCAGTTGTATGCTATCTTAGATCACGTTTGAGGGCTGGCCTCTCGGCCATGCCTGGACTTTCACTTATGTATTTGTAACGGTAGAGTTTCTACACTCCATAGATTAAGGTGTGGAGCTCTGCTGTTCCTCAAAGATTAATGCAAAGTACTACTGTTTTCTATTCAATTCATCTTGTTTCACTTCCAAGATATTCATTCGTACTTCAATCTGAATGTGATGAACGTGACAATCATCATCATTCCCTATGAACGCGTGCCTGACAACCACTTCCGTTCTACCTTCGACTGAATGAGTATCTCTTAGATCTCCTAACCAGAATCTTCGTGGGGTAAGCTAGAATGATGGTGGCATTCAAGAGAATCCGGAAAGTCTAAACCTTGTCTGTGGTATTCCGAGTAGGATTCAATGAATGAATGACTGTGACGAGCTCCTAACTCGCGATTGCAGGGCGTTAGTGACAGACACAAAAGGATAGTAAATCCTATTCCAGCATGATCGAGAACCGACAGATGAATAGCCGTGCCGTGACAGGGCATTGGATCATTTTCCCGAGAGATGACCGAAAGTAGCCATTGACAGTGGTGATGTATCACATAAAGCCAGCCATGGAAAGGAGTAAGACTGATCGGATGACGATAGCAGGAAAGCAGAGGTTCAGAGGAACGAAAAGCATCTCCATTCGCTTATCTGAAATTCCTACCAATGATTTACATAAGTACCTCTATCCCTATTCTATTATTCATTTTTCGAAAGCTCCATTACTGTTTTATATCCACCTGACTGAGATTTACAAGGTGACCATAGCTTGCTTCATACCGACAATCTCCGTGGGATTCGACCCTTACTCACGTAAGGTATTACTTGGACGACCCAGTGCACTTGCTGGTTAGTTATGCGAAGTTGTGAAGATATGTTTAGACCATGGTCCTGCGCATCCGTTTTTGGTGCCATTGCCAGGGAATCAATTTCGAACAACAATTCACAACCAGAGTAGCAATTTCGCATACCACCAGCCAAAGTCAGTGTCAGATCTGTCGCATGCTGTGGCCGTCGGAAATTGCCGCTGGAGTCCCTGTCTTGGTAAGCATTTTTCCTTTCCGAAACCATTGTAATCGGTATTCTGTTATAAGTTATTAAATGTTCTAAGATATTGGTAACTGATAAACCACTATTTTATGGTTTATCTTGTGCTTATTTGAGTGGTTTTTATCACTTCTTTGCTCACTTATTCATATAATTTGCATGATTTTATAATTCCTTCCCAATTCTATGATATAGTTAAAAACATGTTTCCTGGGCCCTTAAACTGTCAATTTTAATTATTCTTTATTACCATTCGATGTTGTGATCTGTGTGTTGAGTATTTTCAGGCTTTATAGGGCAGGAATGGCTTAGAGAATGGAAAGGAAACATGCAAAATTGGAAGGAACACAAGAAAATGAAGTTTTGAGAAGCTGGCAGCGACGCGCACGCATGGGCGACGCGTACGCGTGCCTAGTGCAGAAGACAAGCGACGCGTATGCATGACTGACGCATACGCGTGACAAGGAATATCGCCAAACGATGCGCACGCATGACATGCGCCATGTGAAGAAATTGCAGAAAGCGCTCGGAGCGATTTCTGGGCTCCTTTTTGGCCCAATTCTAAGCCCGGGAACACAGAATAGAGGCTACAGAATGGGAGAATCATTGATTCATTCAATCATTCATCCACAATTTTAGGTTTTAGATGTAGTTTTCTTAGAGAGAGAGGCTCTCTCCTCTCTCTAGGTTTTAGGATTCTTAGGTTTAGTTATTGTCCATCTTAGATTTATACTTTGCTTTAATTAGTTTCTCTTCTACTCTTATTAGTTCTAGCACTTTAGTTTATCTATTTCTCTTATTGGTTTATTTATTTTCCCAATTTGGTTTATGAACCTTTCATGTTAGATTTAATTTTATATTTAATGCAATTTGAGGTATTTCAGGTTTATTGCTTCTTCCTTTATTTGTTATCATTGATGCTTGTAAATTAGTTGTTTAGATTTAATATTTCTTGCTAGTTTCCTATGTCTTTATGTTATGCCTTCCAAGTGTTTGATAAAATACTTGGGAGGGTGCTAAGTTAGATTTTTATATTCTTGGTTTTGGTAGAGTAATTGGAGACTCTTGAGTTATCAAACTCCTTTGTTGATTGATAATTGAAAGTTGCTGGTTGATTTGGATCCTTCTAAAGCTAGTCTTTCCTTAGGAGTTGACTAGGACTTGAGGAATCAAATGATTTGTCCACTTGACTTTCCTTCATAGTTAGAGGTTAACTAAGTGGGAGCAATGAACAATTCTCATTACAATTGATAAGGATAACTAGGATAGGACATCCAGTTCTCATACCTTGCCAAGAGCTTTCCTAGTTATTGATTTAATTCTTGCAATTTACTTTTCTTGTTCCTTATTTCAAAAAAACCCAAAAAGATAAAATCCCATAACCAATAATAATTACACCTCCCTGCAATTCCTTTGAGAGACGACCCGATATTTGAATACTTCGGTTATTATTTTTATTGGGTTTATTTTAGTGACAACCAAATTTTTGTATGAAAGGATTCTTTGTTGGTTTAGAAACTATACTAGCAACGAGAATTTATTGAAAATTCTTTACTAGCAAAAATCCGTTCGTCAGTAACGTAGGGTAGAGTTCCAGGTCTTGCATGCTGAGTTTAATGGTTGTTGCATGCGACACCAAGTTGCTGCGTTACCGCCAGAGCTCTCTGCTGCTGTTGTGGGCCGGTAAGAAGGTGTTTTACACGTTTTATAACTTTTGGGTTTCAACTATTCGAGGTAGCAGTTTTCTTAAAACTTATTTTCTATTACATAATTGTTATAAATAGATTTGATGTAAAAAAACATATTTCTGTGATTATGTGAGTTTTATGAATGTGATTGTTTGCTTGATGGAATTATTGGTTGCTTAAGTGGTGTGTGATTGTTGATAAAAATAAATTTGAAAAGTTTATTCGATTGAGTATGATGAAAATTAGTTTTCTTGGTTTTGGAGTTGAATTGATATTAAAAAATAAATTTATATTGAAAATAGTTTAAATTGAAAGTGGTTTGATATTGAGCCTAATTTAATATCAGAATTGGTTTAAAAAATGGAAAGGATTTGATATTTGATAATTGTTTGATATTGAAAATGGTTGAGAATGGTTTGGAAAATAAGGGTGGCAAAGTCCGAGTTTTAGAGGAATGTTGCCAAAATTTTTATAATAATTAGAGGTCTCGTTTGAAGTGGTTATTTAGAAAGATTTGGATTTAAGGGTTATATGTTTTACTTTTGAGTTATCAAGAAAATGATTACATTTTGAGTTTGATTTATTTAGAAAAGAATAAATTATGTTTTCAGTTTGGATTATTGATGAACGGAATGGGAGGTGTGATGAGAAGGAGTGTGATAATGAGGAATGATGATGATTGATTTTGAATGAAGGATGACGATGATTGATTTTAAAGTATTATTTTTAAATGAATTGAATGATATTGAGAATGGATTTGAAAATGAAGTTGAATTTGATTGAGATATGAGACCCGAGTAAGATGCAGTGGCATTGTCCACTTGCTCCGGATAAAAGTTCGAGACACCGAATAAGAGGCAAGGGTTGAGTTTTGTCACTCTTGCTCCAGGTTGAGAATTCTAACACCGCCTGGGTAAGAGGCAAGGGGTGAGGTTGTCCCCCTTGCTCTGGGAACGCGAAAAAGATGTAGGGGTTGCGGTTTGGTCCCACTTGTTCTGTGTTTGGTGTTTCTATCCAAGATTAGCTACCGGATATGTTGGGTTTGGCTGTATAACTGACAGATGATATGATCAGCCATAGGGCAGACATGCATCATATGCATTTGTATACTTTGTTTGATTTTGAATTTTTTTTGGTTTGCTTAATTAATTAACTGTTATTAATTACTATCTGAGCTATTTGCTGTAACTGCTATCTATACATGTGTTTTTCTTGTCTGTTTTGCCTGTGTTTGTTTCTGAGAGATCCCTCTGGCGGGTGAAGGAGGCACTGAGGGTTATTCTGGTGTGGTACTTTTGAGATTGAGCATTGGTGATGAGTTGATGATAATGTTGATTGATTGTGTGATGGGCGGGAGGCCGTGATTGGTTTTTGATTGAGGTTTAGTTAAGTATGAAAAATCAAGCTGGTTCAGGATAGACTTAATGAACCTATGCTTGGAGCAGGTTGGTCATTCATACAGTCTAGGAAACTTTTAAGATCTTCTTATAAGAAAAGAAAGGTTTTGGATTTTAGATAATTAATTGATTTTGATTAAAAAGGTTTTGGATTTTTTTTTATGTTAAACCATTGTTTTTTTTTAAAAGATTCGTAAGATAAGCGATGATCACTGTGCTTGAAAACAGTTTTCTTTTTAAATATCTCCTTATGACAATTCTAAAAATTCATGGTGAGACCATATGGTTAGGTTCTCACCCCCTATAGTTTTATCTTTTCAGGAATCAAATGAAGAAGTTTATAAAGAGTTTAATTGCATTTTGTTTATGCGATATTGTTATATTAATTTAGTTATTATTTATTTTTCCCTTGCCATTAATATTGTATCTTGCAAAGAGGATTAGGAGTCGTGATGATTATGTTTGTAAGTTATTGTATAAAAAACTTAGTTATTGTGTGTAAATATATTTAAGTGGTTGTGATTGATTTATATGTATGTATATGTGTTTTCAAACAAAAATATTTTCGATTTTAAAAAGAATAGTTTTTCCAGTTTCGAGTTTTATAAATGCTCCTATTTTATTATTAAGTATATGGAGGTCGTCGTAACACTCCTCACTATCAGAGTGGTGCAGCCAGAAGCGTGATATTCTGGTAGTAAGAGTGTTACACATCACAGTTGTTTGGAGCAAATAAGGGCTAAACAGTTCAAAGAAGTAACACAGATTATACAACAATTTCAAGGTAAAAGCCTTATTTTAAGGGATTTCAATGCGATTGCAAGTTCACAAGAAAAGGTAGGAGGCACTATTAGCTCGGGTTCTTCTATGGCAGAATTTAATGGATTTATTGATAGCAACAATTTGTTAGATCTGGGATAGTGGGTAGGCCGTTTACATGGTCTAATAGAAGAAGAAGTCAAGAGCTGATCCAGGAGCACCTCGACTGTATGATGGCAGCAGCAGAGTAGTCTAGTATTTACCCCTTTGCAGCAATCTTTAGACTAAATGAAGAGGGCTCAGACCATGCTCTGATCTATTGGACACTAACCTCCCTCCCCCTCCCCCTCCCCCCAGGGAGAGATCTAAAAGAAGGTTCAAGTTCTAACAGAGATGGTATGGAGTTGAAGAGATGAAAAGAATAGAAGAAAATGTATGGAGTTCAGACATTGAGGGCTCGGCTATGTTTATCCTTGCACATAAATTGAAAAGATGTAGACATGTTATTGTTCAGTGGCAGCAAACAACCCGAAATAATTCTAAAAAAATCATTGAAGAATTCCAAAGGAAACTAGAAGATCTCAGAGAAACGGGGGTACAAGGAAGCGATGAGGTAACTGAATTAGAGAAGAAACTTGAAATGCCTACAATCAAGAGGAGAGATACTGGAGAGATAAATCCAAAATCAAGTGGCTTCAGGCGGGGGACCGTAATATTAAATCTTCCATCAGTTTGCCTGAGTCCGATGTAGGAGAAACAATATATGGAACCTGGTTGCGGATGATGGTACTATTGCCTACACTAATGAAGGAATTGCTAATGTAGCTGAATCTTATTTCCAAGGAATCTTCTCGGCTTCCTCTATCGCTAACCTGAGTATGGAGTTTGACAAATTTGAAGTAAAAGTTACCCCAGTCATGAGTAAAAAACTGACCAGGCCTATTTTCTTAGAAGAGGTGAAGAGAGTCATATTTAGTGTGCACTTACAGTGTGCGCCTGGGGATGACGGTTTCACTGCTAAGTTTTTTTATTTTTATTAGAACATAGTGAGGGGAGATGTCTATAACGTAGAAAGAGTTACTTTATGGGAGGCAGAATGCCTAGGAGCTTCACCCAATTATGCTTAATCCCAAAAATCCCAAATGCCAGAGATATGACTCAAGTGAGATCAATTAGCATGTTCTTTGTGGTTTGTAAGATTATCTCCAAAGTACTAGTTCACAGACTTCAAGAAATTATGAATAAGCTCATTAGCCATACTCAGAGTGCCTTTCTGAAAGGAAGACTAATTTCAGATAATGTCCTAGTAGTCCATGAGTGTATGCACTACTTGAAGACTAGAAAGACATGTTTGGAGGTTGAAATGGCCCTTAAACTTGATATGAGAAAAGCTTATGACAAGGTAGAATGAGAATTTTTGTGGTTTATGCTAGAAAAGATTGGGTTTGATGCTAGATGGGTAGATTGGATACGTGAGATGGTTACCACTATTTCTTACTCTGTGGTGGTCGAAGGTCAACCATATGATTTTTTCAAACCATCGAGAGGCATTCGTCAGAGTGATCCTCTCCCTCCATATGTCTTTCTATTTTGCGTGTAAGGTCTCTCCTTCTTGCTACACCAAGAAGAGCAAAACAGGCAGATCAAATGTATTTAAATTAATAGGAGATGTTCAATGATCAATCATCTACTCTTTGCAAATGACTCAAATATCTTTTGCAAAGTCTCTGAGACTAGTTGTGCCAATATTCTAAATCTATTGGAATGTTATAAAAGATTTAGTAGGTAGAAGGTCAACCTTAACAAGTCAGATGTGTTCTTCAGTAATAACACCTCTCAAGAAACTAGACTGGAGCTGGTCGGAATCTTAAATATCAGCCATATAGGTGCTCAAGGAAAATAGCTCGGGTTGCCCGCTATTGTTTAGAAATCAAAGAAATTTACTTTTGGCACCATCAAGGACAAAATTCAGAAAAGGGTAGAAGGTTGGAAGAGAAAGCTCCTCTCTTCGGGTGGAAGACATGTACAAATCAAGGCAGTTGGCGAAGCAATCCCGATCTATACGCTATCATGCTTCAAGCTCCCTGACACTCTTATTCACAAAATCCACAGTATTCTATCCAAGTTCTGGTGGGATCAGTGGAGAGATAAAAGGAAAATTGCTTGGGTAAGTTGGGATAGGATGTTAAGACCCACGAAAGAATGGGGCTTGGGGTTCAAGGACCTTAAGGTCCAAAACTTGGCTCTCCTAGAAAATTTGTTTTAGAGGATCATCACGCAGCCAAATACTCTATTAGCTAGAATAGTGAAGGATAAATATTTTCATTATAGTGATATTTTCGATGCGAAGATAGATAATTCACCATCTTGGGACTTGAGGAGCATCTTTAAGGGGTGTAAAGTTATTGAGAAAGGATTGATGTGGCAGGTAGGATCAGGTGCTAATGTCTGTATATACAAGGACCCATGGATTCCCCCCTCAACAACCATCACAACCACCTATCAAACTAAATACACTAAACAGTAACTAGATGCTACATAAAGTCAGTGGTCTTATTACTATCGATAATGAATGGAACCAGCAAATTATTCAAGCTAATTTCATAGATGATATCAGACAACAAATTCTAACAATTAAAATTGGAGGGGTGAGGATAAACTTACCTAGAGCCTAAATAAATCAGATAGATACGAGGTCTCTTCTAGATATCGAGTTGCTTTCTAGTTCACCCACCCTCCAATTGAGTTCTACCCTGAGATGCTTGTTCGTCGGAGTCTCTGGAATCTTTTCTGGAAATTGAAGCTTCCGCCCAAAGTCCATTTCTTCTTCTGGCGTGCTCTAATGGAATGCCTCCCAATTCTAAAACAGCTTCACCGTTGCATCTCCTACAGATCAGAGACTTGCCCATGCTACAACCAACACCCAGAATCCATTATTCACTGCCTCTTCACCTGTGAAAAAGCAAAGCAAGTCTGGTTGAGAAGTTCATTCAATGATTTCACCATATGGAAAGATAAGGAGAAGTTCTATCAGTGCTGGAATGAAAAATGTGCATACCTAGTCATGAACGTCGGAGATACGAAGAAAATGGTGGCACTGAGTATCTATTACTGGTGTATATGGCGAGCCAAAAATGAACTTATTTTCGAGCAAGTAAATAGAACAGCGATGGAAGTTGACGTAGTTGCAACAAAATGGATTAGGAATTAGGGCGTGAAAAATTCGAACATACTACGCTCCTAAAATTCCTAGTTAATGATTCGGTTTCCTTGAATTGGTTTTTGTTCCTTTGTCTTTTAATTTTTCCTTTTTCCTTTTAATAAAGTTTATTTGATAGCTCACATGTATGAGCATTGGGAGTCCCTTTTTCTATAAACTTTGTATCCATTTTCTCTTGGTTGAAATGAATAAAAATCTTATCTTTGAAAAAAAAAATTTATCCATAAATAAAAAAAGTCAAATTTGAGTTATACTAATGTGAATGATATAAAAGCAATAAATTATGCACAAGATTAACCCTTTCTTCTTCCTCTTCTCTGCAACCCTTGATGCTCCTCCACCACCCGCGCCACCCTACGCCACCGCACCACCCAGACACCACCGCAATGCCACCCCCCTTTTCCTTTCTCTCTCTTTCTTCTTCTTCTCTGCTCTTCTCCCCCCACCACTACTGCCCCCCTCCGCGACCACCA
>NC_029787.2:110453960-110478487 GCF_000816755.2 Arachis ipaensis
ATTAACCTACCCGAACACCCCCTGCCTCCGAACAACCACCACCGTGCCAACCACCCTCAACCGCCGCGTCAGCCGCCACCACCACCATCCCCCAGCCATCTTTCTGCCCCACTTCATTCATACGCCTACCAGGTTCCGCCGAACGCCACCCTTCTTTCAATTCCTAGTTAATTACATATTTTTCTGTTTATATTCATAATTAGGCTAGTTAGATATGCATGTTGTAGTGGATTCTTGGTGGTTAGGTAGTCTAGGATGTGGTTAGTGGATTTAGGCCTAATTAATTGCGCTGTTCATGCTACTTGCTTTATACTTTTCACAATTCTGTTGTTGCTGTGCTCTACGTATTGTTCATATGCTGTTCTTACTATGCATGATGCTACTGCGAATGTTCCTTCATGTTCATTTTATTTATATCTATTTGCAGTTTGTTTTATTTTATATGAACTATTCTGTTGCTGTTTATTTTCCGGGAACATCCAATTTTAGCCGGAATGCTGCCCAATTTTCTGTAAACTGTTTTGTTTCCATTCATGTCTTGGTTTTGGCACTTTGAACTCTGCTTTTCTCTGCTTCTACCAAACCAATTCATGAATACCAGTGCAAGCTTTCTTATTCTTTTTGATTTCCTAGCTCATAATCTGTATTTTTGATGTTTAGATTCTAATTTTTGCTATTTCTATATCTATCTGAATCATCATCAACCTGATTTCCTTGTTTGGATATAAGTTAACTGTAGCTTCTAATTGTGAATGCTTGTTACTTAGAAAATAATCATCATGCCACTTACTCTGACTTTCTTTTTCCTACCTCACTGATTTCAAACTTCCTTACCTCTTTTTCATTCCTAACCTACTTACTTTTCAAAACATCTCTTCTGGTTTTTCACTATTCTCTTTAACCTTCTGACCAAGGCATGATAATAATTTTTCCTAATTAACATGAATTCTAATACATTTTGGATTGTGAATTTTTCTTCTCGGACTTTTAACTCCTATACAATCCTTAATGCACATTTACTTAACTCATTTTCATCATTCTACTGCTCCTTTGCCATTATGTGCTTCTTTTGTTATTTGCCTACTTGTTTTTCTGTTTTTATTATATCCTTGATTTCTGTTTTTCAGAATGTCTGACACCCAAAGAAAAGGAAAAGGAAAGGCAACAACTGGCAAATGAAAAAGAGGAGAATCCTCTATGTCCATCCTGGACATCATGCATGATTGCTCCTGGAGGGAGAAACACTTCACCCCGCAGGAGAAGGCTGACCAGCTACTCCCTGCTACTGATCCCATCAAGTTTGCAAACAAATACTGTGAATTAAAGTATCCGGTGTTTGCAACCTCCAGGAACCTGTACCTGGAGCGAACTCTGAAAATTCCGGAAGAACTCCAGCAATACACCTCTGATCAGATCAAACAAAGAGGCTGGTTCTTCCTGGAGAGAAACCTGACTGAGGTCAATGCATCTTGGGTAAGAGAGTTTTACTGTAATTACTTCAAAACTTCCCTAGATGCAGTGAACCTAAGAGGAAAGCATATACTGGTCACTGAAGAGGCCATTGAGGATATTCTGAAGCTTCTGCCTTAATCTGATCAGCCAGATGGTTATCAAAAGGCTGAGGAGGACATGCGCTTCATGAAGTTTGACTGGGATGCCGTCAAGACAAGGATAGCCCTTGACCCGACTGTTCCATGGGTCATGGGTCAGAACACCACCATGCCTAAGGGAATCAAGCGGATTTACTTAAATGATGAGGCTCGGCTATGGCATCAGATCTTGAGCAACTTTGTTATGCCGAGTACCCATGAGACGGAGCTACCTGCCGCTATGATCACCCTCCTATGGTGTGTGATGGAGGGTAAGGACCTGTACCTGCCACGCTTCATCCGGTACTACATGGCCAGGGTCCACGTCCGAGGCACTCTCCCCTTTCCATATCTGATTACACAGCTAGGCCGTCGAGCTGACGTGCCTTGGGAGGATGCTAATGAGAGGCCACCTGCTGCAGAATGCAAGAAGATTATCCCTCACAGTAGAAACTTTCTGGCTTTGGGCTACAGACCTCCATTCCTCACAGCTCCTGGTGAGACAGCCACACCGTCTGCTGGCCCATCTTCCTTTACAGCTACCCCAGCTACCCCTGCTACCACCACTGCACCTCCACCTGCCTCAAAACCAGTTTATCACTTAGTACACCACCTGTTCCATCAGCTAGACCAGATGGAGCGCCGCAACCGGCGCCGATATGAGAGATCTGAGTGTTGCAGCAAGCGACGCTATGAGCACCTGAAGCTGATGATACGATCTGACGGCGACATTCCCTCCGAGCCCGACACGCCATCAGAGCCATTTGAGGAAGAGGCGGATGATCACGAGGCGGAGACCCATCCACAGAGAGAGGCTGCGCAGGCAGGCACGGAGCAGGCTGCATCACAGTAGGAGGCCCCGCCTCAGATTCAGGCTGTAGACCCAGAGATCCCTATTCAGTCAGCACCTCCTCTGCAGCAGGCAGATCCTCAGACCACCACCACACAGACTCCGGCTGCCCATCCTTCCAGTGGTGACACCCCTTCACACCCTGCTTGAGTGAGCATCAGGGACGATGCTTCATTTTAAGTGTGGGGAGGTCGCCATCTCTGGCGTATTTTTTTTGGTGAACCACTACAGACTCTTTTACTTTATTTTGCTACTTTTCTGTATTTTTCTTTTTATCTTTTATTTTCTCAGTATTTATACATTGCTATTTTCATGTATTTTTACTATATTTCTGCATGTTGCACTTTAGTTCATATTTTAGCCATTTAGTTTAGTTGCAATTCTAACTTATTAGTTATAGAAAATATGGATTAATTAGTATAGTTTACCCTTTTTAGCATAAGATAGCTTAGTTTAAATTGAAAATATAAAAAGGAAGTAAACTAGAGACTTTAACATAATAAAAATAATCCACACACCTTGTATATAGCATTACATGTTAGTTAGTTAACAACATTTCCTCAAGGAGAAACACTAAAACTTTAAAGCCACCTTAAGATTTACATTGAGAATAATGGGAATTCTTAATTTTTACTTGCATGACATATATAACTAATATATGATTTTTGAGTTGGAGAACACACAGCCTGTGAGTTTTGAGCTTAATTGTATGGTTACATTCAAACCATAATTTTTATTCCTGTGTGTTCCGCCCTTCTTTTTTATTCTGGTGTTCTTTACTTTGTTTTAATCTATATGTCCGATTATAGAATATAGATACATACCAAGAAAGTGATTGAGGCCATTGTTTGATTCTAGCTCACTTATCCTAAATTAACCTACCTTTTACATCACTCTTGTTAGCCCCTTTGAGCCTTTAAATCCCCTCTTATTCTATAAATCACAATACTAGCCTTAAGCAGAAAAATAAAATAAAAATTCCAAGTTGAATCCTTGGTTAGCTTAAGATAGAAAGTGTGTATTGTTTAAGTGTGGGAAACCTATTGGGAACATGGATAATAAAAACAAAGGGTAGAAAGTTAAAAAGAATAAAATAATTCAAAATAAAAATTTTGGGAAGCATGCTCATGTGAAATCAAAATAATTGAATTACCATGAGCATTAAAAAAAAATTTTTGAATAAAGGGGATACAAAAGAATTCCCCAAATGCAAAATAAGCAATGCACATGGGACAAAATTAAAACTAATGCATGAGCATGTAACATCAAAAGTGGGAAAATTTGGGTGAATAGGTAAAGAAATTCTTGCTTTACAAAGTATGTATGTTAGGTAAGATCTTAGACTAATCAAGGATTCACTTATTAGCTCACTTAACCTTATACATATACCCTTACCTTTACCTTGGCCCCATTACAACCTTAATTAAAGACCTCATGATTTTTGTATGCCTATATTCTATAATTGTTGATTGGTTAGATGAAGAACAAAGTCATGGAAAGTAAGGATAAAAATAAGAATAGAGTGATTAACCCAATAAACACTGAGTGACTAGAGAGTAAACACAAAATCCAGTGAGGGTTCAATAGCTCATCAACATATATCTCTGCTTAAAGTGATGCGACCGCGTGATTGACGCGATCGCGCGCCTTAAGCGAAACGCATATGACGCGGACACATGACTGAAGCGACCGCGTGATAAGGAAAACTCCAGATGACGCGACTGCGTGACCCACGTGGACGCGTGACAAAGGCCACGCACCAGAAATTACAGAAAATGCTCCCAGTGATTTCTGAAGCCCTTTTTGGCCCAAATCCAAGTCCAGAAGGCACAGATAAGAGGTTATGAAGTGGAGGAATGCATCCATTCATGGGGAGTCTCTAATTAGTTACTTTTCATGATTTAGATGTAGTTTTTAGGGAGAGGTTCTCTCCTCTCTCTTTTAGGATTTAGAATTAGGATTTCTTTTGCTTTCAGGATTATCTCTTTTTATCAGGTTCAATATTCCTTTTTACTTATTTTCTCAATTTAATTTATGAATTCTTCTATATTACAGATTATTCTTTGAATTAATGTTATTTGAGGTATTTCAGTTTATGATTGCTTTCTTTTATTTATATTACTGTTGCTTCCAATCTGAAGACATTTTTATTCAAGTAGATTTACTTTTTCCCTTTTGGTCTTGGTTAAGAAATCAGTAACTCAGGAGTTATCAAACTCAACATGATTGATAATTGTTATCTCTGCTAATTGAATTGAACTTCAATAATTCCAATCTTTCCTTAGGGATTAACTAGGATTTGAAGATCAAACTAATTAGTCACTTGACCTTTCTTTACTTTAAGTAAAGGCTAACTAAGTGGAATTAAGATTCAATCTTCATCATCATTGATAAGGATAACTAGGATAGGACTTCTAATTTCCCATACCTTGCCAAAGTTTATTTTACAGTTATTTATTTATTTCACTTGCCATTTAAATTACTTGTTCCTCATCTTCAAAACCCCAATCTACAATCTTCATAACCAATAATAAGAACATACTTCCCTGCAGTTCCTTGAGAAGACGACCCGAGGTTTAAATACTTCGGTTATCAATTTTTAAGGGGTTTGTTACTTGTGACAACCAAAATATTTGTACCAAAGGATTTCTGTTGGTTTAGAAACTATATCTACAACGCGACTATTTTTATAAAATTCTTTACTAGTAAAAATCCCAACGTCAAGGTTCCATTCAACGGGGGCTCCTGGGGTATCAGTATACTCTGCGACAAAATCAGCTAAATACTGGGACTTGATGGCCGTGCGATCTTCGTACTTGAGGTCGAATTCGAACAACTCAATCGCCCATTGTAGGATTCTTCCAACTAAGTCAGTTTTTTGTAGGATGACTTTTATGAGTTGGTTGGTCCGTATTCTGATGGTGTGGGCTTGAAAATATGGTCGAAGTCACCGAAAGATAAGTATGAAGGCGTAGGCGAACTTTTCTATCTTTTGGTAGTTTAGTTCAGCCCCTTGCAAAGATTTGCTGATGAAGTAGATGGGTTGTTGTCTGTTTTTGTCTTCTCGGACTAGCGCTGATGCTATCACCCGACTTTCAACGGCGAGGTATAGTATCAACTCTTTTTCCTGTCGAGGTTGGGTCAGGATGGGTGGTTGCCCCAAGAATATTTTGAAGTCTTGGAAGGCTTGTTCGCATTCTGGGGTCCATTCGAACTTCTTCCCTTTCCTTAGTATTGCGTAGAAAGGGAGAGATCTTAGCGCCGATCCGGCTAAGAATCTGGACAGGGCCTTTAGTCTTCTGTTTAGCTGTTGTACCTCTTTCACGTAGGTCGGGCTCTTCATGTTGAGTATGTCTTGGCATTTGTCTGGGTTTGCCTCAATGCCTCTCTGCGTAAGCATGAACCCTAGGAATTTGTTGGCCTCTACTGCAAAGGTACATTTTGTCGGGTTTAGTCTCATCTCGTGCTTTCTTATAGTGCTGAATACTTTGGCGAGGTTGGGCAACAGTGTTTCTTCTTTTTGGGGTTTTTATTAGCATGTCGTCTACGTAGACTTCCATCAGCTTCCCGATGTTGTCGGCAAACACTTTGTTCATCAACCTCTGATATGTGGCCCCGGCATTCTTGAGTCTGAACGGCATTACTACGTAGCAGTAGTTCGTTCTCAGGGTTAGGAACGAGGTCTTCTCTTGGTTGGATCGATGCATTAGGCTCTGGTTGTACCATGAGTAAGCATCCATGAAGGAGAGGTACTGGTATCCCGATGAGGCGTCGACCAGGGTGTCGATGTTCGGGAGGGGATATGGGTCCTTTGGGCAGGCTTTATTGAGATCGGTGTAGTCTACACACATCCGCCACTTTCTATTTGGCTTTTTGACCAGTACAACGTTGGCCAACCACAGTGGGTACTTGACCTCCTTTTATGAACCCGGCCTCTAGCAAGGCTTGCATCTGTTCCTCCACGACTTGTGATCTTTTCGGGTCGAGCTTTCTGCGCTTTTGTTGCATTGGTCGAGATCCAGGGTACACTGCCAGTTTGTGGTACATTAAGCCGAGGTCTATGCCGAGCATGTTCGCTGCCTTCCATGCGAAGAGGTCAGAATTATCCCTTAGGAACTTTATTAGTAGCTCCTTTAGGTCCTCTTTTAGGTTTGCACCTATGTTGGTTGTTTTATCTCTGGTGTTGCCAATTTGGACATCTTCTGTCTCGCCTTCCGGTTAGGGACGAAGTTCCTCGCGAGTCTGGTCTCCTCCGAGTTCGATTGCATTGGCTTCTTTACCTCTGGATCACCCTTTAGGTTCAGGCTTTCATTATAGTAGCGTCGCGCGAGCTTTTGATCTCCTTTGACGGTGGCTATGCCTTCTGGGGTTGGGAACTTCATGCATAGGTGGGGCGTGGAGACTACCGCAGTGAGCTGATTTAGGGTTGTCCGGCCTATAAGAGCATTGTACGCGGAGTTCACGTCAACCACGATGTAGTCTATGCTCAGTGTCTTGGACCAGGTTCCCTTTCTGATGGTCGTGTGCAGTGGGATGTATCCGAGGGGTTGGATCGGAGCGTCTCCTAGTGATGCACATAAACTAGTTATGCTACGATTTAGGAAATTGCACGATCGGCAAAATTCCTTCCAGCAAGTGCACCGGTTATCGTCAAGTAAAAACTCACAATAGAGTGAGGCCCGAATAGGCTTTTGGGATATGCTCTGAGCTCCTTTTCTTGTAGTCCAAGTTTGTCGAAGACAGATTTGAATAGAATATCTGCGGAGCTTCCTTGGTCAACCAGTGTTCGGTGGAGGTTGGCATTGGCCAGTATGATGATAATGACCACAGGGTCATCGCGCTCGGGGATGATGCCCGCGGTGTCTTCTTTGGTGAAAGAGATAGTGGGGAGGTCGAGCGACCTATCCCCTTCTCCTACATGGTATATTTCCTTAAGGTGTCTTTTACGGGATGATTTGGAAATCCCTCCTCCTGCGAATCCTCCGTTGATCATATGAACGTGCCTTTCCGGGGTGTGAGGGGGACGTTCAGCCCGTCCGCCCTCTTTATCCCTTCTTCTCTTTTTTGGCTTGTCTGTCCTGTTGGCTAGGAATCGATCTAGTCTTCCTTCCAGGCCAGTTTTTCTATGACATTCTTCAAGTCGTAGCACTCGTTAGTGGGGTGTCCATAGATCCTATGGTATTCGCAGTACTCGACCCGACTTCCTCCCCTTTTATGTTTAATTGGGCGAGGTGATGGGATCTTTTCCATGTTGCATATTTCCCGGTAGACATCCACTAAAGATACCCGAAGAGGGGTGTAGTTGTGGTATTTTCTGGGCTTCTCTGTGGGCTGGTCCTCCTTTTTTCTTGACTCTTTATCTTTGTCGCGAGGTAGGTAGGAGAACCCAGCTTTGGAGGTTTCCCTTAGTCGGGAATTTTTCTCTATGTTAATGTATTTCTCAGCTCGTTCCTGTACTTTGTTCAGGGATGTGGGGTGTTTTTTAGATATGGAGTGGCTGAAGGGCCCCTCACGTAGACCGTTGATAAGTCTCATGATGGCCTCTTCTGTGGTAAGTTTCTGTATGTCGTGGCATACTTTATTGAACCTTTCCATGTAGCTTCGGAGGCTTTCCCGATCTCCCTGCTTGATCCCTAGCAGGCTTGGAGCGTGTTTAGCTTTATCCTTTTGTATGGAGAACATGGCTAGAAATTTTTTGGCAAGGTCGTCGAAGCTTGTGATCGATCTTGGTGGTAGATTGTCGAACCACTTTATAGCTGTTTTGGTGAGAGTAGTCGGGAAGGCTTTGCAGCGAGTTGTGTCCGAGACATCCGTGAGGTACATCCGGCTCCTAAAGTTGTTGAGATGATAGCTCGGGTCAGATGTCCCATCGTATGGGCTCATATCAGGAGCTTTGAAGTCTTTTGGAACTTTGGCTTTCATAATTTCTCTTGTGAATGGGTCTTGCTCCTTGTGAGGGCTAGTGTCGTGGTCGGATTGTGTAGTTTTGGCTTTGAGGTCGGCTTCGAGTTTTTGGAGTTTTTCTTCCAGCTCCTTGCACCATCTTATTTCTCTTCGCAGATCCCGCTCGGCTTCTCGTTGCCGTTCTGCCTCTTGTTCGAGCTGTTTGAGGCGGTCTTGTTGCTCACGGATGGCATCTAGGATTTTTGCATTTTGTGCTGGTTTTTGTCTTTTTTGGAGGGATTCGCTTCTTTTGGGGACGGAGGTGTGGCATCTGTGTTTTTTGTTGGTGTACCGTCTTCTAAGCCAGAGGTATGGTCGTTGTTAGAAGGGTTGTTTGCCATGATGTTGGGATGACTTCTAAGTTTCCCGGCAACGGCGCCAATGTTCTGGGGGTTACCTGAAATGGAGTGGTTGATCTCGGGCCAGACCTTCTAGTCCGCTAATAGCTGCTGTGTCCAACTTGTCGCAGCGGAGGAGCTGCTCAGTCCTTGATCACCGATGGGTGGTGGTACCTGCAAGAGACTCCGATGCTTAAGTCAGTACGGGCTTTAGGCAGGTTTTTTTGTAGAATTGGAGTATGAGTTATACCTGGGTGCACCAGTGTATTTATAGTAGTGTTTGATGATCTTCCTTTGAGATAAGTTTGTTATCTTATCTTATCTTTCGTGGGTGAGATCGTTATCTTTGGCTAACCGCCTTCTAGTGGTCGGTGGTCCTTTCATTCTGGGCCTCCTTGGGGCTCTGTGGTGATCTTCCGAGCTCTTTGAGAAGAGTTCATTGTAATGGGCTAGCCTTTTAAAGAGGCTGGTCCCTTGTCTTCGTGCAACCCAGACTAACGAGGGGCGGAAGTTCGATCAATTAAGAGATTATAATATAATAGAACAGCGTTGCGAGTATAGCTCTTAACCAGCAAAAATCCGCCTCGTCAATTTAGAAAGGTTGTCACAAAAAAAAAGTTTAGAATAAAAATACTGGGAGTATGAATCCTAGGTCGTCTCCCAACGAGTTGCTAGAAAGGGTGCTAATTTATTAATCAGGAGTCTTTCGAGAATTTTGAGAGTTGAATGACAGAAAATAAACAATCGTAATTTAGTGCAATGAGAGTTAAAAGAGATTTATAATATTCTAAATAAAAAGTCTTGACTGGGGGAATGATTAATCGGAAGTTCTATCCTTGTTGGATCTCTTAAGTGTAGTATCAAAAAGGTTGTTGTTTTCACTTAGTTAACCCTTACTAAATAAAGGAAAGTCAAGTGATTGAGCCAACTCTTATTCGCAAATCCTAGTCCTCTCCCTTGGGAAGGTCTAGCGTTAGTAAATACAGAACTAGCCAACAACTTTCAATTTAACCATCATTTAAGCCTTCCAACTCAAGTGTCTCCTTTTAATCAACCCCCATGTCAAGTAGGGAATCTACTCTATTGACATGAATATAATACTCAGAAAAATATAAGAAGAAGACATGATGAATTGAATAAAATAAATCTTGAAAATTTAATTAAAGATAAAAGTAATCCTTTTCACTAACAATCCATGAAAATAATCCAATTACCACTTTAAACAAGAATTAAGAATATGGAATAAATAAAACAGAAAGTAAGGAAACAAACTAGAATAGTATCTTCAACGGAGGTGATGACTCTTCAACATCCAAAAGCAAAAGCATAAAACTAATAAACTATGAATGTAAAGAGAACTTAGAGGAAGAGTAGTTTCTCTCTAGATTCAAATCTAAAAATCTAAAAACTATCCTAATGAGAATATGTGAATGTGTATGTCTCTGTGTGTTGAGTCTCTGCTTGTTCACTGGCTTTATTCTGTGTTTCTGGGCCGAAAACTGGGTCAAAATGCGGCCCGAAATTGCCCCCAGCGTTTTCTGTTAATTTTGCAGATCGCGCAAGTCACGCGTACGCGTCAGTCACGCGTGCGCGTCATTTGGCGAATTTCCTTGTCACGCGTACGCGTCGTCCATGCGTGCGCGTCATCTTGCAGAACTCCATTCCACGCGTACGCGTCAGGCACGCGCACGCGTCGCTGCAATTTTCTCCATTCCGCGCGCTCGCGTGAGCCATGCGTGCGCGTCAGTGCTCGTTGGTCATCTCCTTAGTTTCTTGTGTTCCTTCCATTTTTTGTAAGCTTCCTCTCCATTTTCTAAGCCATTCTTGCCCTATAAAGCCTGAAACACTTAACACACGAATCACGGCATCGAATTGTATAAAGGAGAATTAAAATATACTAATTAAAGATCTCTACGAAGCAAGTTTTCAACCATAAAACAATACCAGGAAGGGATTATAAAATCATGCAAATCATATGAATAAGTGGGTAAAGACTTGATGAAACCACTCAATTAAACACAAGATAACCCATAAAATAGTGGTTTATCACGAACCCTATAGCTCGGTCCAGGGTATGAACAGTTGGTGACTCAACTTTACATTGAAACCTACCCTATTTAGCATATACTCGACAGCTTGTAATATTCTTCTCATTAGCCTATGCAATGTCACGTTGGGCAAATTGATTTTGTCGAGCACTATTCACTACATCATCAGGGTTTTGCCCCTTATTAATTATTACGGGTGATTGACGACCTTTCAAGTGAGGTTGATTACCTCCTAGTGTATTTGGTGCCTTATAGTTACCCTAGATTGCTCCAATCAATTCATTCTTCTGCTTGTTACTTGTTCAAACTTAGCATTATTATTTTCTATCAAAAGGTTTAAGACAGTTGTCATTTGCTGAGTCAATGTGTTAACCAAACCATGATGACTTTCTACTATTTGCTGTCTAAAACATACTAAGGAATCTACAGTGTTAGGCAGCATTGTCCCTAACATTGGTAATTTTCTCGACCTTCTTGAGAACAATGGGCCTTTATGCATTTCAGTAGATGTTGAAGGTATAACGGGTGGTCGAACAAGGCACCTCCATTTGTGTTGATGATTGAATCGGCAAATCAACCTGAGTTGAGGTTGGCCCTACATATGATTGCGTCGACATTGACAAAATACCTTGTTAAGGTAGTTGTGATATCATGAGTGTAAAACTCAGTTAATTAATAAATAATAAACTAATTATGAGTGAATAAGGTTACACACTTAAATTTATAATTGGGAGAGATAAAAATATTTAGGATACGAATTAAAACACTTATCTTAAAGGTTTTGACCCAAGATTGAGCCAAACGAAACTAAAAATCAAAACGGGCCCATTGAGAGAGGGAGACCCACGGATAGAAGAAAAGAAGAGAGTGAAATGCCCGAAGTTTACTATTTATTCCAATCTTTTAATCTACATAACTTCCAAACCGTAGCTCCGATTGACGAGCTGTTTATGGCCACGAGTCGCTCTCCTCATCCTCTTCAATTCTATCCAACTATTGTAGTGAGTACATCCAAAATCTCTGCTCCATTTTTGAATTCTTTATTATTTTGCATTTTTGGGATAAATGGTGTTGAAATCTTGTGATTTTCATTCTTTAGGAGTACTCTAGTATGGATTTCAAGTGGGTTCCATCCCAAATTCGAGTGAGTTAAGGTAAGGAAGCTTTTTTTCTTTGGATTTTTCCAATTTTATGAATCCTAGGTTGAGGAAATTATAAATTTTGTTGTGAATAGCTTAATTGTTGAGTTGATTGTTGCGGGTTGATGCCTCATTAATTGGTGGAAGCTTGGATTGATTGTGGAGCTTTTGATTGGAAGAGAATTGATCAAGCTTGGATCCATTCCATTTGGTGAGGGAGGATTAAAGGATTTGGAACCGCCGTCTAAGAGGTATGGATTTTGGTTTCGAGTAGGCATTATATAAAGTTGCATGAAAAACCTAGGTTAATTGTCCCTAGGATAGGATTGAATGGAAATGGTGGTTGCTATGATTAATTGGTTGTGATCTATGAGTTGTATTTGTTGTTGAATGATATAAATGTTTATATGTAAATGAGTTTCAATATGAGATTTTAGTATAATTGCCTAAATGGTAATTGATGTGGAATTTGTGTCGGAGGCCGTGATAGGGTGAGGAATCCCCTACTTGGTAACTTAAGGTAAGTGGTGGTGTTGCTATGTTGCAATTTGTTGAAATAATGATTGATTTTAGTTTGGTTGTGGATTTTGGATATAGGAGTGTTATGTGTTATTATTGTGAAAGGATATATGATGGAATGTGTTAAATGAGTTATAATTGGGTTGATTAGGCTTGAAATGGTTAGAGATTGATAAATAAATATTTGAAGTGTTTAGAAATGGTGTTAGAGTAGATTTAAACTAAGTTGGATTAAGGACTAGTGAAAATTGGCAATTGTGAGAATTTAGTAAAAAAATTGACTTTTAACCAAATTTGACGAATCATAACTCAGCTCTCAAACCTTTAATTTTTGTGGAACTTATTTTAAATAAAAAAAATTGGGTTTGTTTGGTTTATGATGTTCAAAAAACGGACGAAAAATTATTTTAAACGAAAGAGTTATGAATGTTTGAAGATTTTGGTTTAAAAACTGAATTTTGCAAAAATTGGAGAAAACTGAGGTCTGCGTACGTACGTCCCATGCGTACGCATGAAATTTAAACAGAATTATAACGTGGTGGATTTTGCGCATTCGCACCATGCATGTGTACGCATGATTTAGGATTTATGCGTACACACGAGGTATGCGTATGCACGACTGTCCTATTTTTTAGAAAATACTGATTTTAACTGTTTTATCCTATCAAACCAGCTTTTTAACCCATGTAACCCCAATTAAGGTTTGATAACTAGTTTTTATGCTCTAGAATAAGTGTGAGTATATTGAATGGATTAAAGTGATATGTTTGAGTGAGATTGCGGATTTGAGAACCTAAGTTAATGATAATTAAAGGAAGCATATGGTTAATGAAGCTACTGAATACTGAATTAATTAAAGACAGGAGTAATGATAACTGATTGTGATCTAAATTACTTTTCTGGCAAGGTCAATGGTATAACCTGCTTGCATACTAAACCGATGTTTACTGTACTCTTGGCAAGGACGTGGCAAGGACGGTGGTGAATCCTGCTAGCACACTGAGCTACGTTATATCAGAGCAAGAATGGTGATTAATCCCGCTTGTTCATGGTTTTCTCTATCTGCAAGGTGCTAGGGCACTAATCCCCCAATCTGTATGGCAGTCTCACTTGGAAAAAATGGTATGATACTCATCTCCCGATTTATGCACCCTAATGTCTGCCTCCAGGAAAAGGTGGTAGGACACTAATCCCCCAATTATATGCCTCATAGGGATGCGCAGAAGATATATGATGTCCGAGTTAACTGCTGGATGTGTCGGGTTCTGCCAGTTTAACCGACACGTGAGCTCATAGCCAGTAGGACAGGCATGCATGATGTGCATCCATGTGTAATTTCTTGAGCATGCATCTTGTGTTTGGTTTGCCTAAGTGAATAATTCTGTTTAACTGCTAATTGCTATATATGTTGTAATTGCTCTTGATTGTATTTGCACCCTATTACTTGTGTTTGCTACTGCTAAATATTTACTGAATCATATGCTGGTGGACTGTGATATTGAAAAGAGAAAGGCCGAGAGATGTTGTGAAGGACTGAGATTATGAATTACTAATGTAGCGGAGGACTTAGCTTAATTACTCTGTTTTGGATTAGTGTGAACTTAGGCTTGGATCTTATTTGTTGGAGTTTAGGATTACCTAGTGGGTTCGTATAGTTTTACATTGTCTATTTGGAACTATTACCCTGCTTGAAACTGTTGGATTCTCACCCGTTTTGTGAATTTTTTGTTTTTTAGATACAGAACATGACGCACTTCACTGAGCGTGCTGGTTTCTCATGAACAGCAAAAACTCCTTTATATTTTATATTTTGTGCTTAGTGCTATTTATTTCTCCACTTTTGTATATGTATATGTATATCCTTCTTAGAGGTTGATTTTTGGAGAAAGAGGATTATGTGTGTGTGTGTGTGCGTGCGTGCGTGCGTGCGTGTGTCTTTTGTTTCTGTAGCCAATGCTTTATATCTTTAACGCTTTTGAGTGCGACACAATTCCTGTTTTACTTATCCTTCTTTCACAAGCTCCTAGTTAAATTATCTTTCCAATATATGTACGTATTTTTATTTTTAGGTGTCGTAATGCCTCACCACCTTTGATTTATGACTTAAGCATAAAGTTCTGTGTGGTAAGGTGTTACAATGAGTCTCGATATCATCGGTCCTAAATATAAAGGATTGACCATCATATATTGATATAAGTATGGGTTGTATCCTTATACAAAATCTTGTGGATTTATTCCAACAATTGGGTTTGACTGAACATTTGTATATATCCCGGAATAGGTAGATTAGCCAAAAATGGAAAATATCGAGGTAACCCATACATATGCTAAGTAGTCGGATTTCCTTTGACTACACTAGGAGAAGCCACTGAAGTCACATTTATGTTGTTCATATGCCTAGTCGGACTTCTAGCAAAAGTCATAGACTTCAGTGATTTGTAGTTGTGGATATAGTACTATTTCTTCAGAGTTGTGGTCTGACCCTTTTATTGGAGAGGACGACTAAGATGACATAAAAATAGATGCATTTAGACCACTATAAGGTATAAATTTATCACTTCACAAACGCATACACAACAACCACTTTAGGCAATGAATCTTACCCAACGTCCCACCGAGTGTGCCGATTTGTTTTGCCTAGATTTTACTTTTTTCGACTTTGACATGAGGTGTCAACCAATCCTGTATCAAGATCTCAATTCGGAGAGCAAATACGACTCCTCTTGCGGGTTGCGCTTAGAATTTAGAGATCGTATCCAATAGAAGTGTAAAAAAGAACAATAATTATAAAAAGCAAGTAAGAATGAACAAATGCAAACAATAAAGAATTGAAAATTGTAAGGCTTGTATTAAAATATGCAAAAATTGACAAAAGTTTGAATGAAAATAACATAATTTAAATAATAGAAAGGAAATAACATAATTGAAATGAGTGAAAGAGAACTTGGAGTCTCTCAATACTTACATGGACTCGTGACTCATATTTCCATGTGTCATGTGACTATAAATTTTTAGAGTGAATAGTGAGCGAGTGTGTGAATGAATGGAAGCTCTCCTAACTTATTGAAACTAATCTTATTTATAGAGAAAAAAAAATCATAAACTAATTGATATAACCTTACACTTCAAATAAACTTGCACTTCAAGTAATCTTGGACCTCAAGTAAACTCGAACTTCAAGTAATCTTAAACTTCAAGTAGTATTGGACCTTAAGTAGTCTTGAACCTCAAGCAAACTTGCATTAGACACCAAGCATAGACACCAAGCATAAGATAACTTTGACCATCAATCTTAACTTATTCTTATTTTCTTTAACTATAGTATTTCATGCATATCTGATCTTCGACTTTAATTGTTGAATTCTTTTCGACGTCGACCATTTGTGCCATTTGGCACAACAGTTTGTTTTAAAAAAAAAAAAGACATTTTTATAAAGATATCTTCACATGAAAATGACATTGTAAATTGTTAGATCATTCAATCAAACATATTCAATCAAATATGTCAAATAATCCAATAATTTAGAGTTTTATTTTTATGTAAAGATGTCATGGAAATATCTACCTTAAAAATATGGTATTAGACTTTTGGTATCTGTTGGTGCAAAATAAACTTCGACTAAATAATGGTGTTCGACATATATATAGCTCAAATTCAAGAATGAAGAGTGGCTCTTGAATAAGGGAAAGAACTCAAGAAGACATTTCAACATAAACATGCTAAGCTGAGTGTAAATATCGAAAGTTGAAAGAGTCGAAGTAGCAATGCTTCTTGATTTCATATCAAAGATGGAAGTTTATATCTTGACTTAGTATATTGACAAGAGTCGAAAGAGAATGCTGAGACTTCCTAAATGAGCCCCTGAATAAATGTAAATCGAAACTTAACGTTAAGGGGCAAAGGAGTTGATTGTAAAAGGTATTTTGATGATGAGAGTAATAGTCGAAATCTATGAAAGAAACACTTAACTGATTCAAAACCATTATGACGTCGAAATCCATGAAAGAAACACTTAACGGATTCTTAAAAAAGTAAGTGGAACAAAGGCAGTCGAAAAGTAAAGGTAAAAAATCCCATTTAAAACATGCTTAAAAGATTAACATAATTCTATTAAAATAACTGCTCTGAACGTGAGCTGAATTACTTAACTTTGAAGATCAAGTTCAACGAAAACGTGGATGAAGCTACCTAACAATGAAGAAATAGACATTAAACTAAAAAGAATTGGCAATAAATAAAGGAAGCGAAAATTCCTACAAACTCTGAAAAAATTCCTAGTCACGCTTATGTAAAAGAAGAAAATGGAGTGTGTGTGTGTGTAATATATATATATATATATCTATATGCTTCAATTTTTTAAGGTTTGTTCTTTGTTGGATCATTTATTTTTCCAGCATTCAAGCATTTGATTTTAGTTTCAAGTTCATTTCAAGTTGATGTTTGATTTTATTTTATTCAAATACTTTGAGAAATTCTTTTCGTAATATTGTGTCTATTCAATAATACAAGTTTTACATTCTCTTTTTATTTCGTGCAAAGTCTATTTTCGACGCCTATGCTTGATAAGTCCTAAGATCGAACTCTCCTAAGATAAGTTATATCTTGAATCTCCTAAAAAGGTTATATCTTGGATCTTGATACAAGTTTAGTAGACACATCGTGCAGAAATCGAACCAAAAACCAAGCAAAATAATATTTAACCATTTCACCATTTTTATATGTAAAGATAATAATTAAAAATTATTAGATAATTTAACCAAATTTAAATCATATAAAATAAAATTTCTTACCGCTTCAAGTAAAATTTCAACCAATTTACTAGATTCTGTTAATTAAAAGAGATTAATTTTCAAAACTATTGCCACTTGTTATTACATTATCTGAGAGTCTAACACATAGTGACCACAGTCATGGTAGAATTTATTTGCAGAGGAACGGAGAAAGTAGCAAAGTAGAAAACAGAAGTGGACAGGAGTGTGTTTTTGGATCAACAATTTCTAGTGCAAAAGCAGCGCTGACGGAAGCCACGGCATTCGCCACCTGTGAAGCCCTCACCATGGCAAACGGATGCGCAGTTTGTGTCGCTAAAGCATTTCCCTTTAAAATGATGGCTCTGTGAATCACACTTTCTTCCCTCGCTTTGCACCACCATCTCCTCTGCATTTAACACCCAATCACCAAAATATACTTAATTAATACATGCATATGAAATGAAATTATATATGAAAACTAGAGGTAGAGACATATTACGAGAAGCAATGAGAAGAACCAAACAAAGGATAAGCCCAAATCGTGCCCTCTCCATCCCCTGATTCAGCTGCTGCTAGTTTATTGATTTCAAGAGCTGGAGTGCTCCTCTATTTATAGGGGTTTGGAAAATTAAAAGGAATTAGTGTTGCTGGTGGATCACGGGATTGTCCAGATGTAGCAACAATGGGTTCTCAATTAATTTGTCCTGTGGTGGCTATAGGACACGTACGTACGCATCATGATATTCATTGCAAATTAATTTGTTAATTTTAATTTATGTAGTAGTATTAGATGGTAATTAAACGCGTAGCTGTGGCACGCACGGCACCAACAACCAGGGCCAGGGATATAAATTTTATTGAAAAGCGCGCCAGAAGCAGCGGTGATGAAACTGAAACCTGTGTGTTGGATCATTGTGCATTTGTCATGAATTGGCGACCACACTACACTTGTCTTCACTGGACCGCATGCAAATGCAATACATGCATGCTATCTGTTTCACGTGCAACTGCAATGGTGCACAGAGACTGAGTGCTCTTGTGACTCTCCCAAAAATGTATTGGAAATTTTGGATCTCTCTTGAAAACAATCTTTAACAAATATTATTACAACATTTATTCATTAACAAAACCAAAACAAATAGATAAATTTCCTAATTTTTATGATATGGAAATGGAAAAGGGATCTCACTAGCAGTAGCAACTACTACGAATTTGGGGCTTTGAAACATATGAATATGACTGAGCCCCTTCTACAAAGACCAAAGTTGTTGTAGACCCTGGAGTTAAATATTTCCTACCCAAACCTAAGGGCAAGTTCTATACTTTCGTGTGGTATCGGAAGCCCAGTTTTATTTTATTTATCTTCGCCCAACTAACTCTTTTTTTTTCCCTGTCAGTAACCGCAACTAAGTCTTTTAAATTACAAGGTTTTTATTTCTGGCCCATTACTATAGACGGCCCAGAGTTTTGTCCTTATATAAATGTATTTTTCATGACCAAATAAAAGTTGTATTTTTTCTATAAAAAAAAGTGGTATTTTTAATTGTTTTAGTTTTAGGAGCATAGAAGAGTTTATATTGATCATCGGAAAAAAAAAAAAGAAAAAAAAAAGAAGAGTTTATATTGGCAGTGGCAAAGGCAATTAGTGAAATGGCAGAAGGGTTTAGGGTTTGTCACTGAATGAGATTAATTTCTTATACTCTCCTTGCATTCGCAACTTTAACAGTTTTATACACTGTACCGGTTTATCATCATTCCAGAAGTCCTTAAGCATAAAATTTAGATTGAAATAGTATTTTTGTTCAACTTGACCAAAAGAACTAAAAAATAAATAAATAAATAAATTCGACACTTGCACATATATGAATAACAGAAGTAGTTGTCATCTCAAGAAAAATGATTGCTTCGTTTATTCCAGAAGATCTGATATATTATTTAACATAAGGTTTAAAGCAAGTTCATCTAATGTAATGTGTATAGTCATTATTCATTAATATAACCGAGGTTATTAGTTATTTACAGGGTTGATGAATGATGAAAAAGTACCAATTGTTCTATGCCTTTCTTTACCTAGCAAAAGGAAACAAAAAACACTTATGTAACTTTGTTGCCTCGTTGGTCTGAATGATGGTGGTGCCCCTCGTCCAGCACTTCATGCCTTAAAAGTATCAAAAGGTTACACACAGGTACGTATATAGATATAAAAGCATTTCTATTCAAATCTGATTAAAAAACAAAAAGGAAGCTAGATATGTTATAGACTTAGTGTACTAATCAGTGGGTTTTATGATGAAATTCGGTGCCAAAAAAAAAATAAATAAATAAAAAAAAGAGAGAAAGAGGGGGAGGAGGTTGTTAAAGTGAGCAATGTACTGCTGGGACACTAAGATTGAATATTTTAGGGTCCCTTGAATAATACCCTCGCATTCATCAATTTAGTAGAACACATTGTGCTAAGACAACAGGTATTAGGTATATACATGGAACTCAAAGATTCTAGGGTTATTAGAGCTTAGATAAGCCTTAAAGACTATGAAAAGAAAGGAGTATACAGACAGCATGTACATGATAGCCACAGTATGCATAACCATAATGATTATTTAATTAAACAGATTATATTACGACAATATGTGGTTGTCAAGCTAATGGGTACAGACTGTTAGTAACTTAGTATTATAAGGTTTAGGGTAACTGGTGTAGAGTCCAAACTCCAAACTGCAATATAATGTGACATTTTAGAAGGGGTATTGGGCCATGATAGTAATAATAGATAGATGTTCACATCAACTTTTTCATCCCTGTTTGCAAGTGGGAACATCGATCATGACTCCTCTCAAGCACATTTCATGCTTGATTACAATCCCAGCGACATACAAATAGATATAGGCCCCACCTATATATATTTACATGATTTGGATAACATCACATACGTATACATTACAAATAGAGCCATATTCCATCCCTAATATGAATAAGAAATTAAAGGACACACTCTTATATAACTCCAAGACCAATTATGCACCTTGATACTTATCTTCAATAATGACAAACAGCTACAAATAATAATAATAATAAATAGTAATAATGAAACAGAAAAACCACAGAAAGGGCATTATATATAGAAGATATATATGTATTTTTATATATAATTGATTGAACACATAATAATAACAAAAACAAAATATATATAAGGAAAAATAACAAAAAGAGCATGCATTCAATTCAGGCACTGCTGTTCTTCAATCAGAAGGGGAAGTCTTGGTCTTCAAGCGATAGAGGAGCTTCTTCTTCTTAGAGGTTGGATTATCAATGGTGAGGACAACTTTTCCAGCCTCACCAATCTTGAAACTGTTGCAAAGCACTGGTTCTTCTGATGAAGAAACCTTTCTAGCCTTCTGAATAATCACTGTGTAGCTACCTTCCGAGCTTGGAACAAATTCAGCACCATAGCTTACTTCCCAGCCTATAACTCTCAGCTCCCAAGAAAGCAAACATTTCTGCATGTTCCCAAAACAAAATTAAACTTTGGATTGATAAAAAAATAAGACTATAATAATACCATAACAGTTCTATGCAGTGAATGATTCATTTAACCACTGCACGAGGTTTTCTTTTGTAAAGTGATTTATCCTTTACACTGTATCTGGCTTCTAATAGTCTAATATTTTTTTAGATATATAAAAAAGAGGTGTAGGGTTTAAGTATGCAGCCCCCATAAATGGATCAGCATCAATGTCAACATCACTATCATCATTAGGTAGAAAGAGATCATATTATAGTAGCTTGTGTTGCAAACCCTTTTTTCTTGCAGAGACTTATTTTCTTACTCTTGAACATAACGCCTCTTTATTTTTCAGTAAGTATTTTTTTCATGTTTCATTTCATAAATCCTTGTCAAACGCCGGATATGCAACATAAGTATCTGACAAATTCATATTATTGTTTGTACAAAATATACAATCGGGCTAATCAAGCACAAAGTGGTCCACACGCATGTTTCATAGGTTAACTAAACGGTGAAAAAATACAACATAACTTGGACAAAGGGAATATTTTGGCTCTTAGCGATATTAAGAAATAAAGCAAATTAAAATTCAACAATTAATCCTGCCTCCTAGCTCTACCACAAAGGAAGTTAGAGTTAGACCTTTTCTTTTCTATGCTTGTTTTATTTATTTATTTTGCCCATTGGAATATGCATATGTTGTTTGTTTCTAGGTCTAAGTATTACTCCAATATTATATACGGCTCTTCCGTATACATACTCTGACATTAATATACGGAATTATAAAATGTTTGAAAAAACGTTTTCCAACAATGAAGTAGATAGTGTTCAACGGTTGAAGACAGAGGAATCCAATGCAATATTCCACGTTCCAATGTTTGGTTCTTTGGATTCTCGAAACCAAACGAATCCCGAAAATTACGAAGGAAAAAAACTCACCTCAGTAACAGGAAATTCCACCGTATGTTTCGTTGCTGGCTTCACTGTGATTTCCGTAACAGCATCGGAGTTTCCGAACTCCCCCTCTTTGCTTAGTCCACCATACTTCACCGGAAGTTGCTCTGCACTTATGTATCTGAAATAACCAAAAAAAGTACAAAGAGGGCACTTTAAAAGCTAAGCAGAATCCAAACAGAAAACTAAACGGAAAAGACAAGGAATAAGCAAAGTTTGAATCTTTTGGCCTTAACCTCAAAAGGGTGTCTGCTGATTTTGAAGGCCCTGCAAACACAAACTTGCTCTTGGTTCTCTGGGTAAGGAAAGGGCTTATCATTCTATTCACAGCAAGGTACCACCATGGCACATTGATGAACACCTGAACCAAAGGCAAAGAGGATCGTTTATATGACTTGTGATTTGCATGCAATTTGAGAATAACGAAAAAGATGAACCTGTTTGGCCACAAATTCAGGGTAATTGTCCTGAAGTAGCTGAAGGGCTTCTTTGGTAGCTTGTCTAAGCTCCCACTTGGCAAGACCAGGCGAGTTCTTGAGATCATTGACCTGAACAATGGTGGAAATGGCGCCAGGGTTGAAGTCCAGTTTCCTAATACTCTTCTCCAAGAACTGAATCCTCCATCTCAGGAACCTCTGCCTCTTCTCCTCATCAGAGAATGTCTTCTTATACAGCTCCTTGTTCTCGAACTCGCCGAATATGTTGTAACAAACAGGGTGTCCTTCTTTGTCGAATCCATGCATGAACACCACCTTCTCCAGTTCATCACAACCTAAATTCTCCTCCATTAGCTCATTGATTCCGAACTCTTTCCTCCACCGGATTGTATTCTTCATCATGGCGAAAGCGTCTTTCACTTTGAAGTCTCTGGCGCGCAGGAACTTCAAGAGGATGACGTCGCTTCTTTCGTCTGCAAGCAGCGGTATCCCCCAAATGGATACCTCTTCCGGTGGCAATGGCACGTCCTCCTTGGCTTCTTGGCAAACTTTCTGTGCCGGTCGATGTGGACTCTCTGTTGTTGAAACAGAGACAGCAACAACGGTCTCTTCAATAGCCTCAACAGTTTTTGCACCATCATCATCAATGGATGGAGCAGCCACCACCTTTTCTTCAACCTCAACCACTGCGGTTTCTTTCACTTCTTCTCCCACCTCGTCCTCGTTGTCTGTTTTCGTGGCAGGTTCAGAAACTTTTTCTTCCTCTTTCGTTTCACTTTCTTTCTCAGCAGTTACAGCTTCTTCAGGCTTGTGTTGTTGCTTGGGTTGGTTAGGGACAGAGAATTGGTGGTTATTAAGAGCTTCCTGAACGAGGCTCTTGAGTTCTTGTAGCGCCTTGTTGTGGGTCTCAGGGAGATCAGAAAGCTTGGTGCTTTCTTCCTTGAAGGTTCCTGATTCCGGAAGCTTGGAGAGGTGAGTGCCCAAAGTCACGGGCTGCTTCTTCTCCTCCTCGGCCTCAGGCGGCGGAACATGTGTAACCACCACCGCCTCTTGGTTCTTTGGAGCTTCCTCGGCCATCATCAATGAAGACGTTTAAGATGGTGAGTAATTTGGTGGAAAGGGGTTAGAGAACGAGGGTTTATGTAGAGGAGAACGTGCCAGCTTGGAACATGATATGGGACCCACATTCACAAACGTGGGACCTCTTCGTCTTCGCAGCACACCCCACGTTCTATATTTCTCTTTCTAATGCAATGTTCTTATCTCATAAATCAACGGCGCCATTGCCGCTTACCCACTTCTCATCATGCTTTTTCTTCTAACTTATTTCTTAAAACAAATATTCCGATTATTTTATAAAGTCATGAAATGAAATAACAAATCTGTATCTGTATCACCACTTTATAAAATATATTCAAACTCAAGTTACATACACATCATTTCTGCTCATCAAATTATTATCCAATAGGATGGACCTACATACCGTTGTTCACACCCACACCACTCTCATCTCAAATTGATTTCCATTTTCCAACCCGACACTCATGTTCGAGTTTCAATTTTAATTCCATATAATATATAGCATTTATTTGAAAAACGGTCCTGTAATGATAACTATACCGGCCCTTAATAATAATGAATTGAAGAAGAACTAAATATAAAACAGAAATACACCAACATTAAAAAGAGGGTAACTGGTCATTGCATTGGATCTCTTTTTCCTTTTCTTTTTTGGGATGACATAAATTTAAATTACTTTTGAATTAAAAAATGACCTGTTAGTAAGAATAATAATAATAATATATAATACTTTCATTGTTCTTTTACTAAATGACCCAAAAGAGGTAAATTTTGCCCTCCCACACTTGGTTAGCCAAATAACTTGACTTTCTTGTTTATATATGCGAGGAGTAAAAAATGTATTTGGGAACCTTCCAACTCTAAAACAAACAAACAGGTTCTTACAGGACAACGTGAAATTATGGAGTAATTATTAATTTATTATCTGTAGATAGCAAGAAACAAGAATACATGGATGTTCTTAAATTTTTGGTCTCGGTTAATGAGAAACAAACAAACAACAGGACAAGAAAACCAAAGAACAAAACACAGGTCACATTCTTCTTCAAAAGATTCAATGGTCGGCCCAATAATAGACTAACACATGCTGCTCCTTTGCCTATTAATAGTTCAATGAAGCCCAATGCAATGGATCATCGGCGCAGTCTTTTCTGTAAGGCCCATATGTTAAGGCCCAAAAGATGACAAAAGAAAAAGATTGCAAAACCCTAACTCCCCCGGGTTCCCGCTTCCTTCAGCCTTCAGCAGTTCGTTCGGCCTCCTCGAGTTCCCCTGTCGTCGCCGCTGCCAGCCTCCTCGATTACCTCGTCGCCACTGATCTAAAACACTGATCCGCCGTCTGCCCCTCGCGGCTTTCTGTTTCTCGTTTCTCG
>NC_029787.2:110478507-110482886 GCF_000816755.2 Arachis ipaensis
TTGATACTTTGATTTTAATTTAATCTTTGTGTTTTTTATATTTTTGTTTGTTTGTTAACCTTCTGAATTTGTATCTCTGTTTGTTTGAAATTGTTCCATTACCGCTCACTGTTTTTGACGTTTTTTTTTTTATTCGGGATTTGTTTTTCCTTATTTTGAATCTAGTCGTATAAATGCAGAGTCTCTTCTTTATTATGGAATTTGCATTTGGTGTTTAATGAAACCCTAAACAAAATACATGTTTTGTCACTAGGTTCTAACAAATATTGTAACACTGTTTTCACTCCAATGACGAAGAAGAAGAAGAACGGTTGCAAAGTGACCTGTAATCAGGAGCTGAAAGAGGATGATAATGTTGTGCACGAGCAAGAAGAAGAGGAGAAGCCATCTCAGAAGAAGGCAGGTAGTGAAATTGATGAAATATTCGCTGGGAAAAAGAGAAAGAAATCTGATGATGAGAAAACAAATAACAATAAGAAGAAGATGAAGAAAAAGAAGAAGAAGACCAAAGAGCAAGATGATAATGATGATGGTGGCTTTCTAGACAAACCTTCCCGATCAAGAAAGAAAACCAGTGATGGACTCACAATCTACACTGAAGATGAGTTGGGCCTCAATAAGGCAGATGCTGGAGGTACTCCGCTCTGTCCATTTGATTGTTCTTGCTGCTTTTGATGCTTTGCCGGAAACTTTGCTCTGTGATTCTGACCCTTTCTACTTGGATGCATTGCCTTTTTTCTTTCTTATTATACTTTTAGTAGGATCAAAATAGGGTTCAGGTTACCTTGTGTTGGGATCAGTTGGAATTTTGGAGCAGAGTTACAATAGCTCTCGTTGTTGTCCTTCCTCTGTAATGTAATTGTGTATGCAATTATGCATAGGTATTAGTAATTTATTAATGAAATAGTGGAAAATCTTTTGAAGTCCTTAATCTCATTACATTCAACTCTTTTCTTTTTCTTCCCCTTTTTATAGAATTTCTCATGTTCAATTTGGATGTTGTTCTTAGTTCTTACTGCTTAAGTAATGCGCCAAAGCAATATCTGTTATGTACTTACTATAGTTTCTATAGGCATTGGTTTTAGAATCTGTTTCTGAATCTTTATAGACTGATGATTCCCAGAAAGCACATTCATTTTGTTTGGTGGTATTAGTTTTTGTCCAAGTAACTACATTTGCTATGTCTTCTTTGATGGAGCTATAAAAATATAGGAGGCAACGTTGCAACTTGCAAGCACCTAGAGTTTGCAAGGTTGCAAGCACCTAAAATTTGCATGTTTAAGGTAAAAGTCTGTAGTTATGATCTACAAAACTACAAGCACTTGCTTGTGTTCAAACAAAAATTATGTAGTAGTAGTTTGAGTCGAACGTATTTGTAGTTATTTGACATGAGATATTATGTTAACTCCACAATTCATTTGCCATCAAATGAAGTTCTAATAACACCCGCACCCATTCAAATATATTAAGTCAAATTATTATTATCAATAGCACAATTCCATAACATTAGACCTTTCAATCTTGTGAAAGCAGTATACATATACACTATGCATTAGGATTCCGAAGTGACATAGCCCTTCCATTTTTTCTGTTTATTTTTTTTATTTTCCGAATTGAGCATTTAGCAACACATTTCTTTTTTTCTTTGGGCTGTTCAAACATACCTTACATTATTAGCGAAGGAATAATCAAATATTATCACAGACCTTGTCACTTGATTGATACTGAAACACGTAGGAGAGAGAACTAATACTAATGTGCTTGGCTCTTTTTTTTTTTCGTTTATAATATTAAATTTATTATGCTTATAAATTATTCCTCTTTGTTTATTGAAGAAATCTATACGATTATAAAGTTACAATTAACATGAATAGTTTGTTTTGTCAATTACAATCAATGGTGACAATGACCAATGGGAACGAAACAACATGAAGGAATATTCGGTCAATGTCTCAATGAAACAGAGGCTTGGGCTGCACTCTGTTGAAGACCGTAGATAGAGAAGTTATTACATGACATCTAAAAGCAGCAGTGTGGTTCAATTTTTTGTATACATCCCCCCCACCCCACAAATTCTAACATCTTTTTCCCTTTATTTCTACCTTTGTCTGATTAGAGAACCTCTTGTAATAGATTCATATTACAGGCCTGTAAAAGGAGTAAAGAAAATAAAAGGAGTGTATAGTACTAGTTGTTAGAAGGAAAATATAATAATCTTTGCTCTATAAGGTACATTTACGGTAATACCCAATAGTAGGTTGGCATCTATTTGTTTCAGCGTTGTGAATGTAATGAATGATTGAATCGATGTGATGACAATGATGGGTATATGTAACTAAAAGTGTTGTTCAATCTTTCCTAGCCATGATGCACTTTAACAAATCATGCTCGATTTTGTTTTCCTTTTCTTTATCTACTCTGACAACGATGTAATGGTTAAAATAGCATTCACTCTTGTGCAGCTAATACAAACAGCATGCGAAACTTACGCACTGCCAGGTGCCAACAATAGATATCAATATCATCATCGTTATTATTAGGATAAATAAATAAATAAAGGAGATTAACTACATTTAGATTCTGTATTAAATCTATATAAATCGTTACATAGTGTAGGGTTTCAAGAATCTACAAATAAACCGCTCAGGCATGTCGTGATTTATGTTGAAACGAAAAAGCAACAGAAAATGCTACAAGCGGTAGCGATTTCCGAAGGGAAACACAAATACATAAAATGCAAAAGGATCACTCTATGGTACAGATGTTAATTGATACAGATTTACAGAGATTATTTTCTGTTTGACACGTGTTATAGCTGAGTGCAGAGTTTGAGGAATGAGGGGAGTGGAATTATAGCTTAGTTGTGGCTTAACCTGCTCTTACAAGGAATAATAGAAATTGGCAGAGTTGGGTTTTGTTAATAGGATCTTGGTATTTTCGGCTTCATTGGAGGGTATTTGAATCTTAATCTTTGTGAATTAAGTGTGTATTATAAGCCAAGTAAGTATAAGGTTCAAAGGAAAAAATTTGCATCATGTACCCAAGAAATTTGACTCAAAACAAAAAACAAATGGAAGAAAATATGTACGTTTAAAATCACGATATAGAAAATACTCAATCACTAGGCAAACATCTACCATTATATATAAATGTGACCAATTGAAAGTATATGATTAGTATTAGGTACGTAAATAATTAAATCAAATAAATAAGTTTAATAAATAAAGGTACGTAAATAATTATATCAAGATTTGTTCTTATTTGCTAATCTTAAACTTATGTTCTATGTAACTATTAATTTCTAGCAAAAATTTTGAAAAAATATTTTGAGAGGCAAATATCATATAATGTCATCTAAATTAAAACTAATAAAAAATCTGCATAAAATTGGTTTTTTTTTTTTTATATCTTTTGAATATATTTTAGAGGTGACAAATGTAATGTGAAAAAAATTAATGAGATTCATAATTTAATTTAATCAAAATAAGAGAGAATAAAAGTTGGTGTTTAAATAATTTTTTTAATATGTAAAAAGTAATGTGAATATTTCCACAAATATAATTTTTTTAAAGTAATTAGTTCAGGATTACATTAGTTCTTTTTATTTTTGCTGTCCTATAAAATAAAAAAAGAAGTTTTTTTTTGGTGTCTTCAAAATATAGTCATTGGACTATATATGAAACGAAGCCCAACAATGAACCCTTACAGGGTTGCAGTTGCTCATATCAGTTTGGATGCGACTCGGTTGGATAACACATGTTGCGACAGGCTCTGACAAGTTGCTGTCTACCAAATAGTAAATTGCCAGATGTCTACATGACCTTCATCGAATGGGAATATTTGTATGAGGATATCTGTACATTATAATTGGCCAATGCGAAATACAATAGCAATTTACATGGATTTGATAATTCTTGAGAGAGTGTAGTGGTTTATGGTTGATAATTGATTTATAAATATTAGTTGAACGTGATTGTGATGTAGAGTTGTCAAATACAATGTTTTGGGAAGATAATTTTTAAATTTTTATACACTACAGAGAGAAGATTTAGAAAAGCAAAGATAGGGTATGAAGTTTATCACAAGAAATTTTTGAGTGTTTTTATCCATTCATCAAATATTTTTGTGGATGTTCAAACTAGTATATTATAAAAGTTTGTGATGTATAGAATTAAGCGGGTGGAAAAATTATTCTACAATATCTACTATCTAGATTGCCATAGTATCATCTAGTGTGAACCCATAAGTTCTATGTAGGGATCGCAAAAAAATCCACACACACACGATGAGGAGACTAATGGGGAACCTGCAAAATTCCAACAGGGACAGAGACTCACCCTCGCAAACAATGGCAAATCTAGAAATTTTATAAGACGGAG
>NC_029787.2:110483134-110483937 GCF_000816755.2 Arachis ipaensis
CACTCCCCACAAATAAAAAAAAATGGGGGAGGGGGTGAGGATTGAGGTACTTGTCCCATAGGACCTGTAAAATTCCCACGAAAAAAAATTTACTTAAATATCCTTATATATATAAGTTGTGTAAGTAATTCTAATTCATTTTATTTTAATTTATATGTTAGAAATCTTATGTATATGTTATTATGTTAAACTTGTATTTGAATTGTGTTTGATTTGATATATTTAGTTGAATTGTATAAGATTTTATTGTAGTTGTATTTTTTTTTAATTTAAAACTTAATATCCATAGATACATGTGAGTATCTGCCTCCCCCACAGGAAAAAATAAAATATGAGAACCCGTGATGGAGATGGGGAGGGGATGGGGTGCATTTTACTACAATGGGAACGGGGGACAGCGGAAGGGCAAATCCCTGCCCCCCCATGGAGATCATTGTTATCCCTAGCGGTATGCGAAGCTGGAGGATGTTATCGTCAATTCTAAGGGATCAACTAGCTTGGGAAAGCTTCGAGTTCGATGCTTGTAGTTGCATCAGTGCCAGCATTGGTGGCATCTCCCTCTTTTACGGTTGATTTAAACCGCAACGATGGGAATGCATCTGTTATGGAAGATAATCATATGTTTGGCAAGTTTGCGGTTGCAATGGCTGATTTTTCTCATATAATTTCTAATGGTGCACAGGATAGAGGACTAGATTGGGTTGAAAATACAATGCGAGAAGAGGATTTGGATGAGGAGCCTGCAGAGATAGGTGGAGACAACAATGAGAATACAAGGAGCAACCCATCTACACAACAGGATC
>NC_029787.2:110483945-110488991 GCF_000816755.2 Arachis ipaensis
TTGCACAATGTGAACACTCTAATGGAATTTCAATTGACTAATCATTCTAGAATAAAAAGTAAGTCATGCTTAGTGTGAAATGTTATAGTATCCGTCGTGAAGTTGAGTATAAAGTGTTGGAGTCAAACCACTTCAAGTACCATGGTACAATTGGTTGATTTGGATCTCAGTTCAGCAAAGAAGGGTAACTGGGAGGTCAGGAGGTGTAATGGACCTCACACTTGTTTACCCACATCGATATTTAGTGATCACAGACAACTTGATTATCATGTGATATGTGCTTTCATCTTTCTGTTAGTTAGGATTGATGTTGTTGTTACAATAAAGGTCTTGCAACAAGCAATAGAGGCAAGTTATGGTTTTAGACTAGTTACAGGAAGGTTTGGTTGGCAAAGCAAAATATAGTAGCACGGATATATGGAGATTGGGAAGAGTCTTACAACAAGTGCCACGATAGATTCTTGATGTGAAGTCAATCATGACTAGAAGCATTGCGGTGCTAATGACTTCTCCTGTCAGAGTTAGGGATTAGACTGATGAGTCTATGGTGTATTTTTAACATCTATTTTGGACATTTCGTCCGTGTATTGAAGCTTTCTGGCATTGTAAGCCACTTGTCAGCATTAATAGTACTCATTTATATGGCAAATATGTGGGCACAATGCTTTTGACAATTGCGCATGATGGGAACTCAAACATCATCCAGTAGCATTTGCATTTGTTGAGGGAGAAAATGCGAAATCCTAGTCCATTTTTCTGTCCAATCTTTTCCAGCATGTAACTCCGCAGTAAGGCATTCTTGTTATATCTTATAGACACAATGGGATCAAGGCTGCTTGGAGGCCCCTAATGGTGGTTGGCTCCTTCCAAGTGCTTATCGTGCATTCTGTATTCGCCATATTGCAGCAAACTTTGCTTTGAATTTCAAGGGTAAGGATGCGTATGCGAAAACAAGGCTAGCGTTTGACACTGGTTTGACATTCTAAAGATAGAGGACCCGGCTATGTATGATTAGGCAAACAAAATACAATACAATAAGTGGACCCAGCATCATGACAATGGAAGACGGTTCGGACACATGACCATGAAGATCTCCAAGTGTATTAACTCTGTTATGAAAGACGCAAGGAATCTTTCAATCACTTTATTGGTGAAGTCAATATATGGAAGGCTTGCAAAGCCATTTGTTCTTCGAGGACAAGCGGCAGAGGCTTAGCTGGGGACTAGTTATCAGTTCTGTCAAGCTCTAATAAAGGCCATAGAGTGTAACTTGAGGGATCGAGATGCTTTACAATGATACTTTTTGATAGGCATTAGTCGAGTACACTTTGGTCGAGACGAGTCCCATGAGTAACTTCTCACTTAGCACATAAAGAGTATCATTGAGGGACCATACATGTGACTATGGCTATTTTCAGTCCTTGCATTACCCATGTCGTCATGCCATCGCATGTTGCACTCACTCGCGACTCAACTGAGTGACCTATGTTCATGATGTATACCGCAGACGAAAGTGTTTAATGTGTACAGAATCGGTTTCATACCGCCTATTCCAGAAGGGTTTTGGCCTCTATACAATGGTTCCACTGTCATTCCTAATCCCAACGTGAGACATGCAAGGGAAGGGTGTCTAAGAACCACCAGAAGTCGGAACAACATGGATGATACTGCAACCTGTCCAACGCAAGTCCCATTTGAATAAACCCTTGGCTTTTTCTCGTCCGTGGTACACATATATCTTGCCCACATGCAATTCCATCATTATTTCAACATATAGATACACTAGCACAATTATATAAATATCACCAATATAAAAATCATTCAATTGTAAGATGCTAATAGAAAAGAAAATATGTTGAATCCATATTGCCTCAGTGTGAAAAACTGCTAGAATATCTACGATGATAGTAGCTACAACGGATTGGCCAGGTTGGTCACGTTTTTATTGGCCACCCAATATATACATCTGTACAATCATCCAAGAGCGGTCGTACCCCAACTATACTTAATCAGCTCCTTTAGTTTTGCTACAAACAGCAACCACTAAAGTTGAACTCAATTCTCATTCTTGTCACCAAACAAGTTAGTAGAGAGCACATCATAAGTAGGCCCGAGTATATTTATGCACTGTCTTCTCATTGGCATTGGTAGGGAGCACTCTAAACCTCTCATAGAATCACGTGAAGTGGACTATCATCTGCTTGACCTTATTCACTGACAAAAGCTCACCCAATAGCTCCTCAAACTATGCCTATGTTGGCTTCCTATTAGGAGTGAACTGTGAAAAATCTATCAGTCACCTACTAACCTCCTCGCCATCAATAGAAAACCCTAAATGGTATGCTACATCTTATAATGTGATAGTGCACTCTCCGAATGCATCGGAATGTGTGCATTTTAAAATGCCATATCTCAATAAATGCGCTAATCAGAGGCTCATTCAGCCTGAATCAATAGTTGTTTAGCCTAGTTAGATGGTACAACCCAACGGTCTCCAAATAAAATATGACCTAGTTGTATAGAGACATATTTTATTGTCTTTTAAATTGTAAATATACCTAATAACTACATCACAAAAGAAAAAATTGATTGTAATAAAATTTTAACTAAAATTTTTACAACAAAAAATCAATTAAATTAATTTTTATAAATTAAAATTGATTAATGTCATCTAATCTTAAATAAAATATCCAAATACATAATCAAATAACTCAATATACTACTTCAAACTGTATGAATCAAAACTAATAGATAATAAAACAAGCATTCAAAATCTACTTCTAATCAATAATAGTACTATTTCTTCAAATCTAACAAAGCACAAATTTCTGCACTAATATAATCTCTGTAATGATATTTTTAGCAACGTAGGTAACGCCGTTTAGTCAGTAGACACGATCTTCTTCTTCCATGGTTCCATCCGTGCGTGATCCCCACATGCTTCTCTTTGAAAACTCTCCAATATAAATTTCAAAAACGACTCAAATAAATAATCTGTGGGTTGCATCACAGTTTTTATAGTCATTACATGTAAACCGCAATAGATCCTAATGGTTTCTTGCCTTCATAAACCTTGACGGTTGATAACGGTTTTTGTAGCTGGTTTTTCTCATAAACCATGACTCCTCATTGCGGATTTCGCCCATTGAATTTTGCACCTAAACCGCGACGGTCTATGGAGGATTAAATATAAATATTGAGAACTCTACACCTTACTGCGGTTTTCATAAAGTAAGTACATTACATAACCCAAATATAGCCAATCTCTAATTGTTACATTTGGGTCATTTTGATTCTTCTTTTATTTATTTATGTAATTTATCATTATTATTACTTATATTAAATGTGTACAATAAAAATAAGGAAAAAGCTTAGTATTCAACGATAAAATCGGCCTAATTTAGCTAAAATTTATAAATGTTTTTTTTAAATGTTTGGTTTATTAATTATTGATTTATTGATTTATTTTTTTATTTTTTTTTTATTATTTTTTTTTTTTGCGTTACACGCTTAATAATGGTGTCTGTCATTATTATGAGTGCAAAAACAAAAGCTATTACGGCAACACAATCTCATTGTTTGTTATAAAGTTTTAACTAAATTAGCATTTATAAAAATGGACAAATAAGCTTTAAATAAATTACTATGATGTTAAGTGAATATTGCACATCTTAATAGTTATGCAGAGTTAACTTTCTTTAATTTATATTTTAAGTTATTACAGGATAAATATTTACCTATAAAATATTATTCAAATAAAAAAGAGGCTACTTCTATCAAAATTGGAGTGTATAACCTAAAAGGCATATTATAAAAACTATTCAATTCCAATCACCACGTTCAAAAAGAATTTGCGAGAGGCCGAATTAGACTAATTTTTAAGGAGCAAACATTTAGCGATTTACTAAAATATTTTATATTTTTATTTTTAATGACAAATTTTAAGTGAGAAAAAACACTAATAGAAGTAGAACCTTTTTTAAATTTGAGCAAAGAAGAAAAAAGAGTAGAAAATATGAAATCACTAATTAAGGAGATAGAAGAAAAATAAGTATGTTACTGCTAGAAAAGACTATTTAGGATTTTGGGTAGATAAGATGAGAGAGAATGAGAGTAAATACGATTTATTTTATCTGTTAGTTTTAGATTTAAGTCTCAAAATAGTTTTTGAAGTTGTACTTGAGTTTTAAAGTCATTCTTGAAATTAATAGTTACTCAATTTTATCCTTGAACTTGCACTCCGAAACTCATATTAGTCCCTAAAACACTTTTTGTTCATTGAAACTCTTAAAACGACGTCGTTTTGTGTTTATTTAAAAAAAAAAACACCCTCCTCCTCTGCTTCCCTTTTTTCAACTTGAGGCTCTTTCCGTTCCCTTTCTCCTTCCCCAACTTGAGACTCTTCCCCTTCACCTTCTCTCACAACAACAAAGATGAATTAAAATCAGAATTTGCAAAGCACACCAACAAATCTAACCCCCTTCCCAAAACATAACAATGAAAAACAATTGCAAATTTGTTGAAAAAGATTTCATCTTTACCTCGATGAACAAGGATCTTTACCTCAATGAACAAGGATCTGGTATAGTCGAGCCACTGTCTCTGCATCTTTTTTTTAGTTGATTACTGTCTCTACATCTTTTTTTTGGTGAGATGGAGGGTGAAGTTGGGGGACGTGTTCTGTGAGTGATGATGAGGCCAAAGGGAAGGGGCAGGCCAACGGCACAGGGTGGTGGCAACAGTGGTTGGTCTTGTGCGAAGAGGAGGAGAAAAACAAGGAGAAGAAGAATAGGAGGAGGAGGGAAGAAGAAGGGGTCGTGGGGTGGTCTCTGGAGTTGCTAGCGACTTGGGAAGGAACGACATAGGAAGATGTCGCAGCGGTCTGGGATCGACGGCGGCGCTAGGGTGGTGGCAGTCGGCAACGAGCTTGTGGAGAAAAGGAGCTTGCTTCAGTGGTCCTGTGGGTTGCGCGGTGGTCCGCACCAGAGAAGACAAGGAACAAAGAATAAGGGAAAAGAAGAAAAAGAGGAAGGAAAAAGGAAAAAG
>NC_029787.2:110489304-110507370 GCF_000816755.2 Arachis ipaensis
TTTTTTTAATACAAAACGACGTTGTTTTAGTGTTCCGATGAACGGAAAGTGTCTTAGGGACTAGTATGAGTCCCAGGAGTGCAAGTTTAAGGATGAAATTGGGTAATTATTAATTTCAGGGACTATTTTAAAATTCGAGTGTAATTTTAGGGACCACTTTAAGACTTAACTCGTTAGTTTTACTTATTCTAATGAGTTAAGCCATTATTTTTATTAATGTCTTTTTTTGGGATGTTATTAATATGTCGATATTAGACATTTGGGCTTTGTTTTATCTTGGGCTTATTTTAAAATTAATTAATGAATTTTTTTGACAAAATTAATTACTAAATTATCCGTAAATAACATCATCTGAAAACATGAGATATATGTGATATATTAGAATTTTTAGCAGGCTGTATTTATACATTTTTTAATTTTGATACGGGGTAGAATTAGTGTATTGCAGTGTTATTAGGGTGTAGAGAGATTTACCAGGCTGTAATGACTACGCTGAAGAAATTGGACGATCCAAATGGAAGGACAGTAATCGGACGGTCTGATTATACAAATCGGGGGTACACAAATCGGACCGTCTGATTTGCGTACTAAATACCACATGTCTTGCATACACGGTGCCCCAACCTCTTGATCCACTCTCCTAAGAAACCTTCGAAGCACTTCCCCGCCCATTCCCTTTCACTCTCACTTTTGGCTCACTCTCCATAATACCCCCAACCCCACATTTTTTTTTCTTCTTCCATTGTTGCACAAATCTAACGAGGAAGAACAAAGGTGTCACCACCAAAATATTAACAATGCCAAAGAAACCAAAAATAAAAGAAGTTAATCGTTCAGAGTTTTACATTGTTAATTATCTTGGTCATCTTAATGATGTAGATTTTTATTATCAAATATTTTTGTTTAATAAAAATAATAATAATAATATTAGAGATTAGTAAAAATATTGTAGACTAGTGATGTGATAATGAAAATGAGATATTGTTAAATTTAATTTATTAATTAATTATGGTTATCTCTGTTTAATATGATATATAGCTACGTTTTGTAGGATTCATGGATGTTGACATGTAATCACTTAATGCCGCCAGATTTGTACAATCAAATTGTGGAGGGATATTTACGGGAGACTAGTTTTTATCACGTTTTTCAAATTGGAGTAATCCAATGTCAGTCGGTATTGGTTAATGCTCTAATTGAGAGATGAAGCCCTGAGACTGACACATTTCATTTTTCAGTTGATGAGTGTGTTGTGACATTGGAGGATGTGGCGATAATTTTTGGTCTTCCGACAAATGGTCTTCCAGTTACAGGATCGACCTTGAGTAGTTATGAGGCCGAATGCTTGCACCAGTTTGGTGTTGCACCTAGGAAGATAGATTGTAGATGAAGCTTTATAAAGTTGACGTAGTTTCGGGAACTAAAAGATATTTTAGTCTTGACTGATGATATTCACATTTAGAGGTATGCAAAGTGCCACATAATGTTATTATTTAGGACCATTCTATTTAGAGACAAGTCTGGGGCAGCGGTGCACTGAAAGTTTCTGCCGTTGCTCTGTAACTTTCCTGGGATCATACAATTTACTTGGAGATCGGCATGCCTAGCGCACTTGTATAGAGCATTGTGTAGGGCATCTCGTGTTGACTACAAGGAGATTGATGGTCGATTGACACTTTTTTCTAGGCTTGGGTCTGTCTACCATTTCTTGCACCGATTCCCGGCAATCCTCGACTCTTTCTGGTTGCAAATAGGTAAAATTAATTACTATCTGCTTTGAAAAAGTATAGCACATTGTATTTTAATTTTTACGATAAAAGTTAATTAACGAATTGTCGGATATCAGATGGCATAACTCGGAGCGTGCTGATCGACCTCACAGGTTTCATTCTCTTGCTCGCTTTAGGAGGTCGTTGGATAATCTACAAGAAGGACATGTATATTATAATAAATAAGTATCTGTTTTTGTTTAGTCGTATTATTATTTAGTGTGTAATCCTCTTTTCTTTTCAATGTGTCCACTTTGTTTGGGAGGCTTATACAATTGATCGCATTGAGTCAGATGTGATTCCTGTTGACATCCATCAGCATTCAGTTATTTAGAATTCCACGGTACTGCTGATATCTTTCGAATGCGTTGAGTAGCATGCATCCGATATATTGAGGAGACAATTTGGTTTGACCCAGGGCATTCCTCATCAAGAGTGGGATCTAGGAGAAACACACGGTGAAGTACTGACTGGACCTAAGAATCAAGATTGGTCTGTAACCCACTCTTTTTGGGTGATGCAATGGACGAATCAATATAGATATAGTCATGTTCTTGCTGAGCCCCTGGTGTCTTCACAGCATCCTTTAGAAATTTACATGCATTGGTATCGAGGTACATATGGTGCCCACTTGCAATTGTCAGACCTCGTATTTCAAGAGAATCAGGAGGACAATCCAGTGCATAATCAGGAGAATCAACAACAGCAACCACTGCCACCGGCATCGCCGCCACCACCGCCACATTCACACACACAAGCACAACAAGAGCTTAAGTATTGTACACTATATATTCCTCGCACGCATTTTTCGGATTATTTTACACCATCATTACCATTACATCAACAGTATTGGAGTGTTTCATAGTTTGAGTAAGGGGATCAAGCTTTGCTTAGCCAGTTGCTTGGATTCATGGCTCTGGACCAGGTCACTCACATTCAGGTAATTATGGTGACATTCCCACTGACCAGCTGGCACACCCGAGTGGTATTACTTCAGGTAGGAGGTCTTCGGAGAGACCTCGACATCGCACTTCCTCAAATGCTAGAGGTAGACTATTTGTTGACTCGAGTAGGAGAGATAATGCCACGACAGGGATTACACAGAGTGAGAACCCACGGCGTATTCTGATGGGTCTAATTCAGGAGAGCAATAAGGCAGTTGATGATGAGGATGATGACTACCTAGTAGACCATCCGCGTTGACGACATCTACTACATTGTTACCCTCGGCACCTCATTGCTTACATTGCCTTGGACAAGCAACATCCGAGTGTCCATCTCATTCAAAAAGCGGGTCATCTTTGGCCGACTGATGCGGATTTTACAATCCACAAAATACCAGCAAGTGTACCGAGTCAAATCAAGTAATGCCTCAGGTGAATGAGGGTCAATCTCACGAGGATTAACGAGTTAAGCAAGCAAAATCAACCAATTAATCTAGTCGGACTAGCAAAATAGGGTTTTGAAAGCTTTTGAACTTAAACAGAATTAAACGAATCAAAACAGAAGCAAACAATGAGTATGAAAGTGATGTATAATTGAGAAAGCTAACATTTCAGAGATGTTAGTCGTCTGAATCAACACTTTTCACTTTCTATTCCAATTAGCAACGATTCTTTTATGGCAAATTATTAGTAATTAAATCCCAATCCCTTGGTGATTCAATTTCTCTTTAACCTAATTAAACGCTAATCCCTTAGTCACTTAATCAAGAAAAGAGTTGAAGAATGTCCACTGATTTATAAAACCACACAATTCATAAGAATTTAACCTAGTTGATTTTATGTCACATATCAATCCAGCTTTAAAACTTACGAATTATGAGAATCAATTTTCAAGCTTAATTCAATTAATAAATTTTCCAAGAGATTAAGAAAATTCAAGTTAGAGAAGAATTATTTTCCAACATATTCAAACCCTTTGAGATGAAGAACGAAAATCGTTTCTTAAAGAGGAATTGATAAACCCCAATTTTAGGGTTTATCATGTGTTGAATTTGGTGGGTTTAATCAATTCTTTTCACACTTATTCATATAAATTACATACTTTTATGATTTCTTCCTAATTATGCTTTATAGCTGAAAACATGCTTCCAAGACCTTAAAAATGCTAATTTTTAATCCTCTCCTATTATCATTCGATGCCGTAATGCGTTTCTTAAGTGATTTCAGGATCTATAGGGCAAGAATGGTTTAGATGATGGAAAGGAAGCATGTAAAGTGGAGAATTCATGAAGAAATATAGATTTGGTAGAATTCATAGCCATGCGTATGCATGCCTCACGCGTATGTGTGAGTGGAGATTTCTCAGCCCATGCGTACGTGTGACATTACGTGTACGCGTGTGATGCGTGAGCATCTTTTCTATCATTTCCTAGTAAATTTGTATTTGAATTGTTAAGTTTAATCAATATTTAAATATCTTCTAGCCACTATGGATTCTACTTTGAGTTGTGTGCAATTATGTTTATTTCAGGTAGCATTCGAATGGATTTGATGGAGTTTCTATAGAAAAAGAGAAGAAAGTGAATGATGCTGTCAACTCTGATCTCCTTGCACTCCAATGAGAATAACTTGAGCTACAGAGGTCCAATTGATGTGATTCTAGTGACATTGAAAAGCTAACTTCCAGATCTTTCTAACTATGTATAATAGTATACAATTCTTCTCCAAAACTTTGGCTATACTGGCGCCAAACTTGGGATTCTTCAAGTTAGGCGCCAAGACAAAAGGAAAGCCTCCAAGTGCTTGCTGCCAGGGTGGTGCCTAACTTCAGAATTCTGAAGTTAGGCGCCAGTGATCATCAACACGCCCAATTGGTCGCTGCCAATCTCAATTCTAACTTCACTTTTAGTGAAGTTAGGCGCCACACTAATGAGAAGCAATGGTCCCCACGCTCAATCAAGCAAGCAACGAAGATTTTATTTTATTTTAATTAAAATTTATTTTATTTAGAAATAGGAAAAGATATTATTTAGTTTTAGAAAATATATTTTACATTGATTAGGATTAGATATAAAAGGGAAAAGAATCAGCCCTTCGGGCTCGACTCTTCTCTTACCTCATTCCGCACTTTAGAGTTTTACAGAATCCTTGTTTTCTCTCTGAACCATGAGCAACGAAACCTCCACTGTTAAGGTTAGGAGCTCTGTTTATTCTATGGATTAATATTATTACTGTTCTATTTTAATTCATGTATTGATTTTAATTTCAAGAATTATTTTCGTTCTTTATTTTATGAATCTGGGTTGAACGGAAGTATGACCCTTGTTCTAATTGAGTTCTTGTAAAACTTGGAAAAGCTCTTTGCTTGAACAATATCTTGAAAACAATTTCTCCTAAATTTCTAATTATCTGGACTTAACGGGATACGTGACATATAATCCTCTTATATTTGGGTAATTAGGATTTTTGTGGCATATAAACTAGAATTGAACTTACCCTCTAATCGGAATCAAGTGACCAAGGAATTGGCGGTTGATGAAGGTTAGAGGAGACTAAAAAAGTCTAAGAAATTAGGGTTTAGTCACATATAGTTTGCCATGAATTGAATCTTGCATGATTAAAATAGTTAGTAAGAAAAGTTAATTCAGAAGATAAACAACTCCGAAACCTTAACTGTTTTACTCATATATTCTTCACACCAATTTACTGCTTACTTTATTAATTCTCTGAATTTACTGTTTAATGCAATTGAAATCCAAACACTCTTTTTTGCTTGTCTAACTAAGTAAATCACTCAACCATTGTTGTTTAATCCATCAATCCTCGTGGGATCGACCCTCACTCACCTGAGGTATTACTTGGTACGATCCGGTGCACTTGCCGGTTAGTTTGTGGGTTATAAATTCCGCACCAAGTTTTTGGCACCGTTGCCGGAGATTGACTGTGATTGACAACTACTGGTTGTTTGATTTCTTAGATTAGGCGTTTTTGCTTTAATTTCATTTAACTTATTTCTTTAAATTTTAAAAGAAAATTATTTTGATTTATTTTATTTAAAATTTTTATCTCTTACTTTCTGAAATTAAGTTTGGTGTCTCCTTAGTTGTTTTATTCTTCCTAGTTATTTTACTTATTGAGTTTGAATTTTATACTCCTTTTTGCTTATTAGCTGTTTTATTTTCTTAATTATTCAGTTTATTTTCTTTATTTTATTTTTCTTTTATTTTTGTTTTCTTTTATATTTTATTTTATTTTTAATTTTTGTATGTTCTTTCTTCTTTGCTTGCCTGTTTACCACATGGTACGTTTAATTCTGTTTGGTGTTTTGTGCTAAGGAAAAATAATGGAGAGAGATCACATGCGTTACTACTCACACCCAAGGAGTGATTCATATTATTGTGGATGGAGGAACTACCCTAATTTTGGTTGGGAAAGTCAAGACCAAAGAAACTTCAATACTCCATGTTCCATCTATCAAGAACCACCATCTCTATATTCATATCAAGAACCACCACCTCTCTATTCATATCAAGAACCACCATCTCCATATACATACCAAGAACCATCCTCTTCTTTTTATTCATATCAAGAGCCACCATCTCCTTATTCATATGAAGAATCATCTTCTTTTTACTCATATCAAGAGCCACCATATCCTTATTCATATCAAGAACCATCAGCTCTTGAGCTTCTCATGAAAGAATGCATACATGATACGAGAATGAATGTCAAAAATATAGAGAAATATGTGGAGTTGATTATCAAGCCCCAGGAAGAGGAACATGCAAATTCCTTCCCAAAGGATACAATGCAAGATCCTATGGAAGAAATGGAGGAAATCAATCAAAGGAGTTCATACTCCAGTGAATTAGAGAACTCTCCAACCTCACACATGAAAGAAGAGGAACATGCAAAAACAAAGGAGGAAGATGCACAAACAAAGGAGGATGATACACAAACAATGGAGGAAGCCATGCACATTCCAATAATTCTGGAGGAAGCCATACAAGTCCCTTTAATTCTATGCATGCAAGCTCCTAAGAAGAAAAATCTGAATGCACTGCCCACATTTGAATCAAAGTCTTCTCCCCCAACACTTGAATATGCTTTTCTTGGTCCTAATGAATCAGAGAGTTATATGTGAGTTGCTTTTTGGTGGGTATCATTTTTCTCCTTATGTCCACTAAAGTCATTTCTCTTAACTAACTAGAAGAAGAGGTAGAAAAAGCAACAATCAACCGTCAAGATAGTGACGTTAAAGAAATACTTGTTGAGAGGCAATCCAACTACTAGTATCCTTGGTTTTGCAGTTACTTTGGTTTTAATTTTATAGTTATTTTGATTTTAGCATTATAGTTATTTTAGTTCTGGTTTTAAATTACTTTATCTCAATTTTTTTAGAATTTTTCCTGTTTTACACGTGTGATAAACCATTATTTTATGGTTTATATTGTGTTTAATTGTGTGGTTTTATCATATCTTTATCCACTTATTCATTAAAATTAGCATGTATTTACAATTTCTTCCCAAAATTACTCCATGGTTGAAAAACTTGCTTCCTAGAGACTTTTTATTATGTATTTTAATTCTCCTTTATTCTATTCGATGCCATGATCTGTGTGTTAAGTGTTTCAGGCTTTATAGAGCATGAATGACTCGGATATTGGAAAGAAAGCTTGCAAAAATGGAATGAGCACAAGAAATTGAGGAGATGACCAGTGAGAAGTGACGCGGACGCATGGCTCACGCGACCGCGCGGATTGGAAACTACACAAGTGACGCGAAGGCGTGGACAATGCACACGCATGGCAAGGCAAAATGCCGGATGACGCGATCGCGTGACATGCGCGATCTGCAAAATCTGCAGAATTCGCTGGGGGCGATTTTGGGCCCTGTTTTGACCCAGTTTTCGGCCCAGAAAAGCAGATTAGAGCCGGGAAACATGCAGAGACCAGAGAACAACATTCATTTCGCATAATTTTAGTTTTAGATCTGATTTTACTCCTCCTCTAGGTTTTCTCTCTACACATTCATAGTTCTTAGGATTTTGATTTTATTGCTTTTTGGATTGGGATATTGAGAAGAGTTATTACCTCCGTCAAGACTTCATCATTCTAGTTTGTTTCCTTACTTGCCTCTTACTCTTCCATGTCTTCAATTTATTCAGAATTATTATTGGATTATTTTTAGAATTTATTAATACAAGAACTAATTTTATTTTTAATTGATCTTTTTGATTATTATTTATCATGTCTTTCTTTATTTCCCTTTCTTATGTTGTGAAGTTTACATTCATAATGAGCGAGTAGTTCCATAACTTGATTGGGAGTTGATTGAAAGGATGACTCTGAGTTGGAATGCTCAAGAGAAAAATTGGAATTGGATTTATTGTTGGATTGTCCTCTAGTCACTGACACTAATCCTTTCCAACGGGAAGGATTGGAACTTGTGAATAGAAATAGCTTTCCAACTTGCTTGACTTTCCTCTACCTAGTAAGGGATCACTAAGCAGAACAACCTTCAATTATCAATTAATCTTGAGAGTACTCCATCAAGGATAGGGCTTCCAACTAATCTACTCCCGGTCAAGGTTTTTATTTAAAATTACATAAATTCTCTAATTTAATTTCCTGTTTATCAACTCAAACCATTTTCTGAAAACATCTGATTGATAAAATAGCACACCTTTCTACAACTCGTTGGGAGACGACCTGGGATTCATACTCCCAGTATTTTAATTTTAATTTTGTGACAACCCTTCTAAATTGATAAGTGGATTTTTGGTTGGTTAAGAACTGTACTTGCAACGTATCTCTTATAACAATTTCTTAACTCGCCAATTTCTGCCACGTCAATTTTTGGCGCCGTTACCGGGGAGTTGCAATAGAGTGCTAAGTTATTGATTGGAATTTATTTATTTTCATTTTATTTTATTTTTTGCTACTATGAGCTACATGTTTCTTTCGTTAAATAACGCGTTCACTTCCTGATCCAACCTTGCCAGTATTTGATCCTGAGATTGAAAGAACTATCTCACGAATAAGGCAAGCTCGGCGTCGGTTAGTCCTCTCTGAGGGTAAATCTGAAACGTCACTTGAGGAAGAAACAAGCTCCCTTTCTGCTGATTCGGTTGATTTACGTGTAGGTGACATGGCAGCACCTAGGAGAATTACTATCCAGTAGGCTGGAGCCCCTGATTTTACAATGCAACTGTTTCAAGCGCATCACCCAGCAGTGGCTACGAATTTTGAAATAAAGACTGCACTGCTCAACTTGATGCCTAAGTTTCATGGCTTACCTGCTCAAGAGCCTATCAAGCATCTGAGGGATTTCCAAGCAGCCTGTTCTACTGTCAGGCGTGATGGTGCAGATGAAACTTCAATTTTGTTAAAAGCCTTCCCATTCTCTCTTGAGGGAAAGGCGAGAGAGTGGTACTACACTCAACCCGCAGCAACTGTTTCTGACTGGGATACGCTCAGAAGAGAATTTTTGGAAAAATTCTTTCCAGCTGAAGTTACTGATAAACTGAGGAAAGACATTTTCATGATTGTTCAGGACGAGTCCGAGACTCTCTACGAATACTGGGAGCACTTCAACAACCTTCTGGAAGCATGTCCCCACCATATGATTGATAAGATAGTGTTGCTCGGCTACGTCACACAGGGCATGAGGCCCCAAGATAAGACCACATTGGAAAGTGCTAGCAATGGGTCTATGAAAAAGTACAAGACCACTGATGAGGCATGGAAATTGATCAGCGACTTGGCTGAGTCTACAAGGAATCACAGGCAGAAACAAGGCCGGTCAAAGGCTGTTGCAGAGGTATCTTCTAGCAAAGAAACTACTGCTCTGGCTCAGAGTATATGTGAAATGACCAACTTACTGAAGCAGATGCAGTTGAGTCAACAACAAGCACAGCAAAGCCAACAGCTAGTCCCACAGAGAGTGTGTGGGATCTGTGCTGATTACAGCCATTATACTGATGAATGTCCGCAGCTCCAGCAGGAAGACAATACTGTGGCAGCCACTCATAACTTCTATGACCGTCCCAACGAAGGGTACAATCAAGGTGGCAGTTACAACCATGGATGGCAGGACAGTTCTAACCAAGGTTGGAGAGATAATTCTAACCAGAATTAGAGGGACAACAATAACAGAGGAGGCAGAGACAATCAAGGATATCAGAGGTGGAATAGTAACAACAACAGGCAGCAGAACCAGAACCAGCCTTACAGAGCACCTCACCTGAGGCAGTCCCAAAGACCACAACACAACCAACAACAAGTTCCACAGATCACTCAATCTAATTCCTCTCCGAATGACGATGCTCTTCAATCCATTGCACAAGGACAAAGGAACATGGAAAGTTCACTTAATGGCCTAGCATCCGCTATACAAGCTCCCATCTCTCAGCTGGCACCACCCAATACTTCAAACACTCAACAGGCAAGCTCCAGTGGAATTCCTTCTCAACCCTTACCCAATTCAAAGGGTGGCATCAATGCCATCACCCTAAGGTCCAGAACCACATTGCAAGAGAGGAATCAGGAGGAGTTAAACCCACCAGAACATGCCTCAGCTGAAGAGGTAGTGGAAATAGAAGATGTTGAGGAGGAAGAGGACATACAGGACATGGCTGCAGAAGAAGAAGCTCAATCACAGGAAGAAGCACCAAAGGGCGCAGACATTGCAGAAAATGCCATTTCTATTCTATTTCCACAACTTGCAAGGAAGCCCAGGAAGCAGTTGGAACCTGATCCCAAAATTTGAGGTAATTGTTCCCCTTTTTGATGTTATTCAGCAGGTACCTAAATACGCAAAGTTTCTAAAAGATTTATGTATACATAAAGACAAAATTAATGAATTAGAAACTATTCCTTTAGGTAGTTCTATATCTGCTTTAATGGGAGGTATACCTGAAAAGTGTAGTGATCCAGGTCCATGTATGGTTAATTGTACTATTGGTGGTGTGGTATTTTCTGACTGCATGTGTGATTTAGGAGCATGTGTGAGTATAATGCCTTTGTCTATATATGATATTTTGAGGCTCCCTCCCTTAAAAAGGTCGGCAGCTCGTTTTGTGTTAGCATATAAAAGCATTATTATAGTGGTTGGAGTTGCTGAAGATGTATTAGTGGGCATTAAGGGGCTCACATTTCTCATTGACTTTTATATCCTGGAGATGCCCCAAAATGACTCAGAGAAGCCATCATCAATCCTACTCGAAAGACCATTCCTAAAGACCTCGAAGTTCAAATTGGATGCTTTTTCAGGAACATACTCTTTTGAAATAGACGGCCGAGTAGTAAGCTTCAATCTGAATGGAGTTATGAAGCACCCTCCGGAAGATCATTCTAATCTCCAATATGACATCATAGATGAAACTGTGGCTGTAGTGCACCAGGAGAAGTTAGAAGAGAAGTACATAGGACAAGGTCCGAGTGTGGGAACACTCCCTGAGGACAATGAAAATACTTTACCATTGTCACCAGCTCCAGGCAATCCAGAGCCTGGCCATGAGCTGAAGTTAGAATTGAAACACCTCCCTCCACACCTCAAATATGCTTACCTTGAGGACAAGTAGAGGTTTCCAGTTATCATTGCAAGGGAACTCACTTCTCAACAAGAAGAGCAGTTACTTAGTGTGCTGAGGAGGCACAAGAAGGCAATTGGGTGGAGTTTGGCAGACATAGTAGGCATCAACCCTCAAGTTTGTGAGCACAGGATATTTTTAGAAGAGGGAGCAAGACATGTTCGTCAACCCCAGAGAAGACTGAATCCCACTATCTTGGAGGTTGTCAAAAAGGAAGTGACCAGACTACTTGAGGCGGATATCATCTACCCCATCTCAGACAGTGAATGGGTGAGCCCAGTACAAGTGGTGCCCAAGAAGTCTGGAGTCACTATAGTGAAGAATGAGCATGGAGAGCTCATAGCAACCAGAGTCCAGAACGCCTGGAGGGTCTGCATTGATTACAGGCGCCTAAATCAGGCCACTCGTAAGGATCACTATCCTCTTCCATTCATTGATCAAATGCTGGATCGCCTGTCAGGTAAATCACATTATTGCTTTTTAGATGGTTACACAGGCTATTTCCAAATTCATATAGCTCCTGAAGATCAAGAGAAGACTACTTTTACATGTCCTTTTGGGACTTATGCTTATAAGAGAATGCCCTTTGGCTTGTGCAATGCACCAGCTACTTTCCAAAGGTGTATGATGAGTCTTTTCTCTGATCTTATTGAGGACTGTATGGAGGTTTTTATGGATGATTTTAGCGTTTATGGTGATTCCTTTAATCTTTGCTTGGATGGTTTGTCTAGAGTATTAGATAGAGGTATCAGTACAAACCTTATATTGAATTTTGAAAAATGTCACTTTATGGTAAAACAAGGTATTGTCCTAGGACATGTTGTGTCTAATACTGGCATTTCTGTAGATCCAGCAAAGGTGGATATTATTTCTAGTTTACCTTACCCCTCCTTTGTGAGGGAAGTCCGTTCGTTCCTTGGCCATGCAGGTTTTTACCGAAGATTCATTAAGGACTTTAGTAAGGTAGCACTTCCCTTATCCAGACTACTGCAGAAAGATATTGAGTTCGAGTTCAGTGAGGATTGCAAACAAGCGTTTGATAAGCTGAAGACCGCCCTGACTCAAGCTCCAATTGTGAGATGACCAGACTGGAGCCAGCCATTTGAAATAATGTGCGACGCCTCCAACCATGCAGTAGGAGCAGCGCTGGCTCAGCGTGAAGGTAAGGACCCCTTTGTAATTGCTTATGCGTCTAAGACTTTAGACGCCGCTCAGTCTAATTACACTACTACTGAGAAAGATTTTCTTGCAATTGTTTTTGCTCTGGATAAATTCCGAGACTATTTACTTGGTACGAAGGTAGTGGTGTACTCGGACCACGCAGCTCTAAAGTATTTATTAGCTAAAAAGGAATCCAAACCAAGGCTTATCCGTTGGATACTTCTACTACAAGAATTTGATTTAGAAATAAAGGATAGGAGTGGTAACCAGAATTTAGTGGCGGACCACTTGAGTCGCCTTGAGCACATTAAAGATGACTACACTCCTATAGCTGATAATTTCCCATTTGATAACCTGCAAGCAGTATCTGAGGTAGTCCCTTGGTATGCACCTGTAGCTAATTATCTAGTTAACCGCACATTTCCTCCAAACTTTACTAAGCATCAAAGAGACAAGCTGAAAAGGGAGTCTAAATATTATATATGGGATGACCCGTATTTATGGAGATGTGGCACTGACCAGGTAATTAGACGATGTGTGCCTCAATCAGAATTCCAGTCCATTTTAGAGGCCTGCCACTCATCTGAGAGTGGAGGACATTTTGGCCCTCAAAGAACAGCTAGAAAAATCTTAGACTGTGGATTCTGGTGGCCTACTCTTTTTAAAGACGCTGCTGAATTTTGTAAATCCTGTTTTCCATGCCAAAAATTTGGTAATATATCCAAGAGGGATGAGATACCTCAAAAAATTATGCTTTTCTGTGAAATTTTTGATGTTTGGGGCATTGACTTCATGGGTCCATTTCCAAATTCTAATGGTTATTTTTGTATATTGTTAGCTGTAGATTACGTTTCTAAATGGGTGGAAGCAATTCCTACCCGCACTGATGATGCTAACACTGTTGTTTCCTTTGTTAGAAACCACATTATTTGTCGCTCTGGATCACCGCGAGCAATCGTGAGCGATCAAGGCACCCATTTTTATAACAGGAGACTAACAGGATTACTGCAGAAGCATGGGATAATTCATAAAGTAGCAACAGCCTACCATCCTCAGACTAATGGGCAAGTGAAAGTGTCTAACAGAGAGATAAAGCGCATATTGCAGAAGATAGTCAAACCTCATAGAAGAAACTGGAGCACCAGGCTACAAGATGCACTTTGGGCATACAGAACAGCATACAAGACACCCATTGGGATGAGTCCCTTCTGTTTAGTTTATGGAAAAGCCTGTCATCTCCCAGTTGAGGTAGAGCACAAAGCCTTTTGGGCAGTAAAAGAGTGCAACATGGGATTTGAGAAGGCTGGAGCTGAAAGGAAGTTGCAATTGCAAGAATTGGAAAGCCTTCGCCTAGAAGCTTATGAGAACTCAAGGCTGTACAAAGAAAAGATGAAGGCTGTACATGATCAGCACATCAAGAGGAAAGAGTTCCAACCTGGGGACTTAGTCCTCCTTTACAAATCTAGACTGAGGTTCATGCCAGGCAAGTTGAGATCAAGATGGGAAGGTCAGTATAGAGTAGAGAAGGCTGAGCCGTACGGAGTTTTTTACCTAAGTCATCCTTCAAGCTCTGAACTCATCAAAGTTAATGGACATCGTTTGAAGCTATATCATGGCGAGAAGATAAATAAAAACAAGGAGCTAGAGATCTTCCTCTTGGAGGATCCACCCACAGCAGAAGACTGAGCTAGTGGAGCGTCCAACTTACGGACGTTAAAGCAAAGTGCTAGGTGGGAGACAACCCACCATGGTATGATCGTTCCTTTCTTTATTCTTAGTTTTCTTTTTCAATAACTCTTCTCTTTATTAGCACATTTAGTTTGCATCTGCATTTGCATATTTTTATTTAAAAAAAAAAGGGGCATGCGACGTGACAGCGTCGTCGACGCGTCCGCGTCACAGGAGAGTAAGAAAGCAAATAAATCGAACAGAGAGTCACGCGAGAGCGTGGCTGGAGGCGTGCCTATGGCACGATTCGACCCACGCGACCACATCCATGACGCGTCCGCGTCATTTGGGAATAATGCCTCCCACGCGTCTGCGTCACCCACGCGGACGCGTGACTTGGAAATCGACGTAAGAAAGGGTGCACGACCGAAAGTTGTGCTAGAGTGGTGCTGGACTGGTGCTGAACGCACAAGCCTTACCACGCGGACGCATGGCTCACGCGTCTGCGTCATATCCCTATAATGGCCACTCACGCGATCGCGTCGACGACGCGACCGCGTCACCCTGGAATTTGGCAATAATGAGTTTTGAACAGAGAGTTGTGTGAGCGCGAGGCCGCCCTCGCGCCAGTAGCACAAAACACGTCACGCGTCCGCGTCGATTCATTTAAGTGCCATCCGCGCGAACGCATACCCCACGTGTCCGCATCGCTTGTGCCGCACAACTTATTCTAATTTGCCAAATATCTTATCTTTCTCTTCCCCAAATCCTACTTTTTCTTTTCCCTCCTCATTATTTTCTTCCCCTTTTTTTCTCCTTCATTCTTTCTCACTTTCTACTCTCTCTCTCTCACCACTATTATCAAGGTTTTTCTTTTCTTCTTCCCTCCTTACTTTTCTATTATCCTTCTTATTTTTATGTTTTCTTCTTTTCTTTTCTTTTTACTATCATTATCCATGTTTTCTTTTTCTTTCTTTTTCTTTTAATTGGTGTTAAAAATTTATTTGAGTTATTGTTTCTTATTATATGCTTGTGGATTGTTGCAAAATTGTTTGGCAATTATATATTAATTTTTAAGGGTTACTTGCATGTTCAATTTAATAATTTCAATAGCTTATTCTTCATGCATGCTATGTGTTTGTGAAAAAGCCCATATGGCATTATGCATTTTTCTAGATTATTCTATTCTACTATTCTAATGTCTGTTTTTCACAAAACCCCTTTCATATTTTATTCATTGAAGATAATTGTTAATACAAACATGATGGCCAGTTTGTTACGAGTGATAACATTTTTAAGTAATTAATGCTTGATCTATGCTACTCATGCCTTTGCCAGCATGCCAATAAACATCTTGCATTTAATTACCAACAAAATGCACTTACTTTATTTCCTTTGATAAACTTTTCACATGTAGTCATGACCATATGTTAACGACATCCTTCTTTCCTGTGGATTGATTATCACCTATACCATCCTCTGCCTTACTCTATCCCTTTGATTTCAAAGTTACTTTCTTTTTTTCCCTTTTCAGGATGGCCACCAAGAAAGAAAAAGAGAAAGCTACTCCCAAACCACCAGCAAGGAGAGGAACAAAAAGAGCATTAGTGGCAGAGCCATCTTCAACTGCAGTTAAACCCTCAACAAAAAGAATTAAGAGGATTATAAAGGTTGATGATAAAGAGAAAGCCTTCCCAGCAAAGGACACTGCGCGATTTACCAATCGCTACTGTGAGCAGATGTTTTCCATCCTGGCAGAAAGGAGTTACAACAACGAATACCTTCTTATCCTCCCAAACCATATTGCTGAATTTGTTGAACCGCAAATTGCACGAAGACAATGCGGTTTCCTACAGAGACAGCAAAGGCAGGTTAATCTTTCCTGGGTAGTTGAGTTCTACTCTAATTTCCACCTGCCAACCCTATAGTCTGTCTATGTCCGTCAGAAGCAAGTCTCCATTACAGAAGAGGCCATTCAACGAGCTTTAGATCTTCCCCCTACTCCAGAAGGACTGGATGCATTTCAAGCTGCACTCAAGCGCCAGATGTACCAATTTGATTGGGACGCTGTTCTCAGAGTTATCGCCCTACCTGGCAGCAGATGGATCTACGGATACCATCGTTCCGTCCTAAGGGAATATCGGCTTCTCAACTTACCTTGGAGGCTCGAGTATGGGCGCAGATTATGTCCTATTATGTCTTTCCGAGCACCCACGAGTCCTCCTTCACTGCAAACATGGCCGTTCTACTATGTGACACGTACAAATTGCGGGCAACTTACCTTTTCCCGCCTTGGTCTCAGATCTTGTCTCAGCAACCGGAGTCTCCTACAGAGCTGGGGACACCAAAGCCATGCTTCCACGGGATGATCAGTACGTCCCTAATGGGAAATATATCAGACCTCCAGCAGCCACTACGAGCCAGCCTACTGAACCGGCTGAAGATATTCCTCCTTCAACACCACAAGAACCTACAACAAACCAACTGCTCCATCAGATACTTGAAAGGTTGGATCGGCAGGAACACAAAGCAAAGCTAAGAGAGCACCGTAACAAGCACCGATTCACATACCTCAAGGAGCTACTTAAGGGAAAATACAGAGACTCAGACACCCCGGACTCCACTTTCTTTACCAGCACAGGGAGCCATGATGGTCCCAACTGTGGAGATACCGCTACCAGCCCACCTTTGTTCCTGACAGATGGCACCGAGGACGGTGCAAAGCCTTAAGTGTGGGGAGGTCAGTCAGTACATGACTTCCGGAGGTAATTTCTCTTCCCTAACACCAATAAAATAGGATATTTAGTTAGTTTTTCTTTTGTAGAATAGGATAAATTGTATAGTAATAGATTAGTTGCATGCATGTTCTACTTGATTGAAAAGACAATAAGTTTCTTCTAAGACCCTATTTTTAGAACAAAATTTCACTAATTTTAATTAAAACTTTTGTGTTAAATTTTCTTGAAGTTATATTTAGAACATGGTTTTTGAGCTAAAGAACACACAACCTGTGAGATTTGAGCCTTTATACATGGTTACATTATTTAACCATAATTATTTTGTTCTTGTGTGTTTACTTCTCTATGATTGTAATCTATACTTTGTTTCATCCTATATGTCCAATGTTTAATATATCTATATGCTTGCATATGATTGAGGCCATTATTTGTTTAGCTCACTTATCCAAATTAAGCCTAACCCTCAAGTTACCTTTGTTAGCCACTTTGAGCTTTTAAATCCCATTTGTTCTTTATTTTACCACATTACTAGCCTTAAGCAGAAAAACAATTTTATATCCCAATTGAATCTTTGGTTAGCTTAAGATAGAATTGTGTGTTAATTAAGTATGGGAAAATTATGGGAACAAAAGATAATAAGGGAATGTGTCATGATGATATAATGGGAATTTGGGTACCTACTCATGTGAAACTATAAGAATTAAAAATCTATGTGCATTGATAAGCTATGTTTATTTTTATATTTATGTTAAAAAAAAACCCAAAAATATTCAATAATTAAATAAGGGGACAAAATTACCCAATGTTAAGTTAAGAATTCAAAGATCAATGCATGTATGATAAAATTAAAATAAAAGTTGATACATGAGTAAGGAATGTGAAAGGAAAATTTTGGGCAGCTAGGTATGAAATTTAAGTTACATAAAATGTACATATGTGTGGGTTAAAGCTTAGGTTAATTAAAGATTCAATTTATAAGCTTACTTAGCCAGATATGTATCCTTACCCTTACCTTGGCCCCATTACAACCTTGAAAATACCTCATGATGTTTGCATTGGTATATTAAATGTTGTTGATTGGTTAGGTGAAGAACAAAAATTAGAAAGCATGATTAGGGAAGGACAGAGTGATTACCCTATACACTAGAGAGACTAGAGCATACATACATCATCAGTGAGGGTTCAATGCTTAA
>NC_029787.2:110507382-110549938 GCF_000816755.2 Arachis ipaensis
ATATTCATATATATAGGTTGCATTGCATTGCATGAGTTCTACATGTTCCTACTCATTTATTTTGTCTCCTTCAACTAAGCATGACGACATGCTAATATCTAAGTGTGGGGAGGTTGATAAACCATTGTTTTATGGTTTATATTGTGTTTAATTGTGTGGTTTTATCATATCTTTATCCACTTATTCATTAAAATTAGCATGTATTTACAATTCCTTCCCAAAATTACTCCATGGTAGAAAAATTTGCTTCTTAGAGACTTTTTATTATGTATTTTAATTCTCCTTTATTCCATTCGATGCCGTGATCTGTGTGTTAAGTGTTTCAGGCTTTATAGGGCATGAATGACTCGGAGATTGGAAAGGAAGCTTGCAAAAATGGAAGGAGCACAAGAAATTGAGGAGATGACCAGCGAGAAGTGACGCGGACGCATGGCTCACACGACCGCGCGACATAGAGGAAATTGCAGTGACGCGGACGCATGGCTGATGCGACCGCGCAGATTGGAAACTGCACAAGTGATGCGAAGGCGTGGATGACGCGCACGTGTGGCAAGGCAAAACGCCGAATGACGTGAACGCTTGGATAACGCGATCGTGTGACATGCGCGATCTGCAGAATCTGTAGAATTTGCTGGAGGCAATTTTGGGCCCTATTTTGACCCAGTTTTCAGCCCAGAAAAGCAAATTAGAGCCGGGAAACATGCAGAGACCAGAGAACAACATTCATTCTGCATAATTTTAGTTTTAGATCTGATTTTACTCCTCCTCTAGGTTTTCTCTATACACATTCATAGTTCTTAGGATTTTGATTTTATTGCTTTTTGGATTGGGATATTGAGAAGAGTTATTACCTCCGTCAAGACTTCATCATTCTAGTTTGTTTCCTTACTTACCTCTTACTCTTCCATGTCTTCAATTTATTCAGAATTATTATTGGATTATTTTTAGAATTTATTAATACAAGAACTACTTTTATTTTTAATTGATCTTTTTGATTATTATTTATCATGTCTTTCTTTATTTCTCTTTCTTATGTTGTGAAGTTTACATTCATAATGAGCGAGTAGTTCCATAACTTGATTGGGAGTTGATTGAAAGAAGGACCCTGAGTTGGAATGCTCAAGAGAAAAATTGTAATTGGGTTTATTGTTAGGTTGTCCTCTAGTCACTGACACTAATCCTTTCCAAGGGAGAGGATTGGAACTTGTGAATAGAAATAGCTTTCCAACTTGCTTGACTTTCCTCTACCTAGTAAGGGATTACTAAGCAGAACAACCTTCAATTATCAATTAATCTTGAGAGTACTCCATCAAGGATAGGGCTTCCAACTAATCTACTCCCGGTCAAGGTTTTTATTTAAAATTACATAAATTCTCTAATTTAATTTCCTGTTTATCAACTCAAACCATTTTCTGAAAACATCTGATTGATAAAATAGCACACCTTTATGCAATTCGTTGGGAGACGACCTGGGATTCATACTCTCAGTATTTTAATTTTAATTTTGTGACAACCCTTCTAAATTGATAAGTGGATTTTTGGTTGGTTAAGAACTGTACTTGCAACGTATCTCTTATAACAATTTCTTAACTCGCCAATTTCTGCCACGTCAATGTGTTTTGTTCATGTAGAGTGATTAGAACAGGAACAAGAGCAATTAAAAGGAATTTTTGACACCTTGGAGTTTTTCTTTGCTTGGGGACATGCAAACTTTTAAGTTTGGTGCTGTAGAGTGCGCTCTCTGTTTACTTTATCATCAGTGGCACCATTGGGAGATGAATGTTCTTCATGGAGGAGCACAACCGGAGGAATGAGATGGCCACCAGCATAACTGAGGTGGTTGAGTTCCTTTCATTCTATTTCCCCTTTCGTTCTTATTTTGTTGTCTTCTATTTTCTGTTGCTTTGATTATCTGCATGATCTTTAGTACTTTTAGTTCTTAGATTTAGTTTCATTCTGTTATTTGCTTTTAGTAAAAAAAAATTTGTCTCATGTACCGCTCACTGAGCTTGAACCCAAAGATAAAAAGAAAAAGAAGTGATGTATTGCATGAGAAATTGAGTTTATATTAAAGAATATTCTTAATTACTTAAATGTGATGGTATTATCTGTGACTCTGAATGCATGATATGAACAATGCATATTTGAATTTGAATAAAAGAATGTTGATGTATGAGGAACAAGAATTTTGAGAACTATTATGAATTCTCTGAAGTAAACAAAATCTTAATCCTTGAAGCAAAAGAAACAGCAAAAGAAAAATAAAAGCAAGGTCCAAGGCTCTGAGCATCAATGACTAGGGAGGTCAGACATGATTAAAAGCTCAAAGAGTTGTTTCCCTAGTCATATGCTTGTGGTGTAAATGTGTCAAGTAACTCTTGAGACAGAGCACTAGGAGTCAAGATCAAGTGCATTTAACAGAGTATACCAAAGACTTTGAGCACCACTGTCTGGGAGTAATTGAAAGAAAAATCAGAACCAAAAGAGAGTTCTCCAGTTAAGTGCTTGTGCTATTTTGATGTCAAGTAAAGCTTGAGACAAAGCATTTAAAGTCACGGCTAGGCTCAAGGTGCAAACCACCAAAGAAAAGAGAATGAAAGAAAATTTGCTATGTTCAAAGATTAAACCAAAGTATAAAGGTCAGAGAATTCATAATATTATCCGAATTCTCATTCCAAATGATAGTAACATTCCTCTAATTCAAAGGATAGTGAGATGCCAAAACTATTCACAATTGTAGTGTATAAACCCCACTTTAAGAAGAGACAGGAGCATTAATTGAACACTCACTTCTCATGCAAATTCACATCCTAAGCCTATATTAGTTTTGGTTGCTTGAGTTACAAGCAACAATTCAAATTTGGTGTTGTGATGCGTGAGCACCTTTTCTATTTTTTCCTAGTGAATTTGCATTTGACTTGTTAAGTTTAATCAATATTTAAATATCTTCTAGCCACCATGGATGCTACTTTGAGTTTTGTGCAATTTTTTTATTTCAGGTAGTATTCGGACAGATATGATGGAGTTTCTGTAGAAAAAGAGAAGAAAATGAATGATGCTGTCAACTCTGACCTCCTTGCACTCCAACGAGAATAACTTGAGCTACAGAGGTCCAATTGACGTGATTCTAGTGGCATTGGAAAGCTAAGTTCCAGAGCTTTCCAAATATGTATAATAGTATACACTTCTTCTCCAAAACCTTGGCCATACTGGCGCCTAACTTGGGATTCTCCAAGTTAAGCGCCAAGACAAAAGGAAAGCCTCCAAGTGCTTCCTGCCAGGGTGGCGCCTAACTTCAGAATTCTGAAGTTAGGCACCAGTGATCATCAACACGCCCAATTGATCACTGCCAATCTCAAGTCTAACTTCACTTTAGTGAAGTTAGGCGCCACACTAATGAGAAGCAATGGTCCCCACGCTCAATCAAGCAAGCAACGAAAATTTTATTTTATTTTGATTAAAACTTTATTTTATTTATAAATAGGAAAAGATATTATTTAGTTTTAGAAAATATATTTTACATTGATTAGGATTAGATATAAAAGGGAAAAGAATCAGCCCTTCGGGCTCAACTCTTCTCTTACCTCATTCCACACTTTAGAGTTTTATAGAATCCTTGTTTTCTCTCTGAACCATGAGCAACTAAACCTCCACTGTTAAGGTTAGGAGCTCTGTTTATTCTATGGATTAATATTATTACTGTTCTATTTTAATTCATGTATTGATTTTAATTTCAAGAATTGTTTTCGCTCTTTATTTTATGAATCTGGGTTGAACAGAAGTATGACCCTTGTTCTAATTGAATTCTTGTAAAACTTGGAAAAGCTCTTTGCTTGAACAATATCTTGAAAACAATTTCTCCTAAATTTCTAATTATCTGGACTTAACGGGATACGTGACATATAATCCTCTTATATTTGGATAATTAGGATTTTTGTGGCATATAAACTAGAATTGAACTTAACCCTCTAATCGGAATCAAGTGACCAAGGAATTGGTGGTTGATGAAGGTTAGAGGAGACTAAAAAGGTCTAAGGAATTAGGATTTAGTCACATATAGTTTTCTATGAATTGAATCTTGCATGATTAAAATAGTTAGTAAGAAAAGTTAATTCAGAAGATAAACAACTCCGAAACCTTAACTGTTTTACTCATATATTCTTCACACCAATTTACTGCTTACTTTATTAATTCTCTGAATTTACTGTTTAATGCAATTGAAATCCAAACATTCTTTTCTGCTTGTCTAACTAAGTAAATCACTCAACCATTGTTGTTTAATCCATCAATCCTCATGGGATCGACCCTCACTCACCTGAGGTATTACTTGGTACGACCCGGTGCACTTGCCGGTTAGTTTGTAGATTATAAATTCCGCACCAAGTTTTTGGATGCTCAGCACGTGACTCACTAGAAGAAAATGTGGCTGGCAATTTCTGAGCTGATCCAAGCCCAAATCCAACTCAATTCTGAATGGAAAAAGGCCAATAATTGAAAGGAAAAGGGAAGAACCAAGCATACACACAATTAGACTTATTTTAGCTAGTTTTTGTTCTTTGTTGTCTAGGGAGAGAGACTCTCACTTCTCTCTAGATCTTAGTTTTTTTTATCATATTTGTTTTAATTTCTAGATTGGAGCTTGTTAATTCTAGTTTTATTGTCTTAATTTTAGTTTCTCTAGTTATAATTTTGCTTAGATCTTGTGTTAGTATTGTGTTCTTCTCCTAGCTTTCTCTTGTTTCCCAATTTGTGAACCTTGTTAATTTTGGATCCTTATTAATACATTGATGTTTTTACGTGTTATGATTTTAGGTGAGTTGATATTGTTGATAATTGTTAGTAGGTTGCTTTAATTTCTATTTAATTTTGAAATTTAGTTATGTCTTTGACTATTACAAATCAAGTGTTTGATGAATTGTTTTCACTAGTTATGGAGTAGTTTCTCATACTCTTGGCCTAGGCTAAGAGAATTGAGTGATCTTGAGTCATTGGGTCTAATTGGATTGATGATTTGGAAACCCTTATTAGTCAATTTGATACCCATTAACACTAGTCTACTACAAAGTTAATTAGTAGCTAGGTTGAGACTTATGGGTTGATGTTGATCAAGCCTATTTGACATACTTCAAGCATAGAAGTAGACTTTATGGGATTGGTACCTCACAATTGTCAATATATGGTTATTAGACAAGGATAGTGATCTCAATTCCTATGCCTTAGCCAAGAGTTCTTTTGTAATTCATATTTGAAAACCCAAATTCTAATTACTCAATTCTTGCTTTAGTTAATTTTAGTTGCTTAATTAGCTTTAGAATAGAATTAGATTCATATATTGTCTTGTTAGATTGCCATTCACTTAGATATTGCTTTAATTGTCTTCATTTAATTTCTTGTAATTTAAGTTTCTTTCATGTTAAGCTTTGCTAGTTTAAATTCATTCTTAGGTATTTCAACCCTGGATTTCTAGCCAATCTTGATACACACACTTGATAAACTTTGATTGAGAGCTAGTTGTCGGTTTGGAACTATACTTGCAACACAATTGTCATTGATAAATTCTAGACCGACGATCGCCCTTCATCATGTTTTTGGCGCCGTTGCTGGAGAATGGTTGCAATGTGTGTCTTAATGTTGGTTATGTGAATATGTAGATAGTGTACATAGTTTACTTGCTTTAGTTTGTTTTTATTTTAGGTCTTTTTAATGCATGAGCTTATGGTTTCCAAGTTGAATGACTCGGTCACAAACAGATCCTAGTTTAGCCAAATTTGATCCTAAACTTGAAAGAACTTTACTTCACATTCGGCAAGCTAGACGTCGGTTGAATTATACGGCCAGTGCATTGGCCTCTTTTGAGGAACTTTCCGAGACACTAGTTCAATCCAAGAGCGATTTAGAATCCTCATTCAACGAAGAAACTTCTTATTCCTCTGTTGGGACTGTTGACATACCTTTGAGTACTGCCGGTGACAATCATATGGCGGAACCTCGAAGGATCACCTTACATGAGCAAGGAGCATTGGATCTCGTTCTTCAACCACTACAAGCACGGTATCCGAATTTAGATGCTAATTTTGAATTGAAGAATAGCTTGATTAATTTGTTGCCTAAGTATCATAGATTGCTGGGCTAAGATCCCTGAAAGAGAGATTTTCGTCGGTTAGAAATTTTTACAAAATAATTCCGTTGCAAGTATAGTCCAAACCGACAAATAACCACTCAATCAAAGTTTTAATTTGTTTGTCACAAGTACAAACCCCAATAAAAATAAACCGAAGTATTCAAACATCGGGTTGTCTCATAAGAAATTGCAATGAAGTGCTCAATTATTGGCTATGAAGGAACAAGGGGGTTTAATTTGTTGAATGACAAATAAAGTAAATAACAAGAAAGTAAATGATAATTAACTAATAAAGGGAAGGAAAAGGACTCTTGGCTAAGGCATGGAAATTGAGATCACCATCCTTGTCTAACAACCATATATTGACAATTATGAGGGACCAAACCCATCAACTCTACTTCTATGCTTGAAGTATGTCAAATAGGCTTGATCAACATCAACCATAAGTCCCAACTAGCTACTAATTGATTTAGTAGTAGGTTAGTGTCAATGGACATCAAATTGATCAACAGGGGACCCAAATCATCAATCCAATTAGATCCAATGACTCAAGGTCACCCAATTCCCTTATCCTAGGCCAAGAGTGTAGAAAAATACTCTATAACTAGTGAAAATATTTTATCAAACACCTAGTGTGCAATAAATGTAAACATCACAAATTGCAAGAATTAATGAAACCCATAACTAACACAAACAAGAAATCAACAATAGCAATTAAGATAAACATAAAAAGACATGTAAACATAAAATTACATTAAAAGAAAATAAAAATCCAACAAGGGTTCATGAAAGTAAAAATGGCAAAATAAGGAAATTAACAAGGAAAGCTAAGAAGATTGAGATAATAGAACAATAAAATATAAAGAGAGTTGAACTAAAAATACGAATTAAAAGTTGGATCTAAGAAAAACTGACCTAAACTACCCTAAATTCTAGAGAGAAGGGAGAACTTCTCTCTCTAGAATTCTAACCTAAAACATGATGAAAAACTAAACTATGACTACTTCCCCCTATTCCCTTACAATTCTTGGGTTCAAAAGCATCCGAAATGAGTTGGATTTGGGCTTCCTTGAGCTCAGAAATCGCCCCCAGCGTGTTGCCTTTAATGAGGTCACGTGCTGCTTGTCACGCGTATGCATCGGTCACGCGTACGCGTCGCCGGCTAGATTTCCTTCCCACGCGCACGCGTGGGCCACGTACACGCGTCGCTGGCAGATTGCCAAAATCCCATTTCTTCATGAATTCTCCATTTTTGCATGTTTTTTCTTCATTTTTTCAACCTAATCTTTGCCTTCTAAACCTGAAATCACTTAACAAACATATCAAGGCATCGAATGGAATTAAAGTGAATTAAATTTAACCAATTAAAGGCCTAAAAAGTATGTTTTCACTCTTAAGCACAATAGGTGAAATTCACAAAACCATGCTATTTCATTGAATAAATGTGAGATAAGTTGATAAAATTCCCCTGAATTTAACACAAGATAAACCACAAAATTGGGGTTTATCAATCCCATTAGACACTTGAGGGATTTTCAAGTGGCTTGTTCTACTGCTAGAAGGCATGGCTCCAATGAAATTGCTGTTATGGTCTTTGCTTTTCCCTTCTCTCTTGAGGGGCAAGCAAATGAGTGTTTTTACTCTCAACCTAACGAAGTGGTAACTGATTGGGATTTATTGAGAAGAGAATTTTTGGACAAGTTCTTCCCTCCGAAAAGAACTGACTACATCCGGAAGAAGATTTTTGGCATTATGCAAAGGGACCAAGAGTCACTCCATGAGTATTGGACTAGATTCAAGAGATTGTTGGAGTCTTGTCCCTATCATAGGATGGATGACCCTTTACTCATTAGATACTTTTGTGAAGGCCTTTGTGCTCAAGACAAGAGGCTTCTTGATGCGTCTAGTGGTAGTTCTCTTGTTAAATACAAGATGGTGGATGAGGCATAGAGGTTGATTAATGACATTGTCGAAGCCACTCAACATGCTAGAGTGAGAAATAACCCTCCGAATAGTATGGCGGAAGTGTCTTCTTTCGATTCGGCTTTGACCAAGGTACTTGGGGAGATGACCACTCTTCTCAAGGAGATTCATCAAGGACAAAATCATCTTCATCGATCCAAGCCATTCAAGTCCCACCTCAAATTCTACAAATTGAGGGACCTCCAAAGGTGTGTGCTCTTACACTTCACACTACACCGATCAATGCCCTCAAATCCAAGGAGACTACACTCTTGCGACAGCTAACCCTTATAATAACCATTCTTCCTACCATCCTCAAAATCAAGGGAATTACTCTCATGGTAATAACTACAATCAAGGATGGTGGGACAACTCTCAAGGGAACAACTACAATCAAAGGTGGAATCAAGGGCTTCCCAATCCTCCTTCTCAATACCAAAATAATTACCAATCTTCTTCTCAACCACCATTCAACAACAACTCATACCAAGGCAACTAAAATCATCAAAGCCAACCCAACAATCAAATATACCAACCACCCCATCAAAGACAACAAGCCCTTACTAACCAACCTTCTTCTTCTTCTTCTTCTTCTTCCATGAACCAACCACCTAATGAGGATGCTTTCCGCCCATTCTTTCAAAAGCAAGAGAGGCTTCGGTCTATTGTGGAGAAAAATGAATATAACAATAGGACCCTCAGTGCCCAAGTTGGGAATCTGACTAACCAAATAGTCGAGGTGCTCTCTAGAATGCCGTTGCCTCCTTCTACTCATACCTCCCAAGATTCTAGCTCTTCTAGCTCTTCTAGCCTTCCTTCTCAACCTCTCCCAAACCCAAGGGGTAAAATCAATGTAATTACCTTGAGGAGCGGTACAACACTTGAGGAAGTTGAGCCCAAGCCTATCAATTTGGCGGAGGATGTTCCTAATGTAGAAGTTGACGAAACATTAGAATTAAATGAAGATGAAAAAGAGGAATTTGCAAAGGAATAAGAAAAACAATTGAAGGCTAAAAAACCAAAGAGGAAGAACAACTTAGAGGAACAAATTCCTATACCTTTCCCGATGGTAACTATTCATACACTAGTCCGAGTTACAAGGTTGGCCCATTTCTGACCTCTTTCCAAAGAGTTCAGACGATCACCACAGAGGCCCAAGAAGGCCCAGAATGAAGAACCACCACCTACTAAGACACAGTTAAAAAGATATGACCTTACCCGCAAAAGATAAGATAAGATAACAAACTTATCTCAAGGAAGGTCGCCCAGTACTACTATAAATACAATGGAGCACCCAGGTATAAGATATACTCCAATTCAAAAAATCTACCTAAATCACGTACTAACTTAAGCATCAGAGTCTCTTGCAGGTACCACCATCCCACGGTGATAAAGGACTGAGCAGCTCCTCCATTACAACAAGTTGGACACGACAACTACAATCAGACTAGAAGGTCTCACCCGAGATTAACCTCCCTGTTTCAGGTAACCCTCGGAACATTGGCGCCGTTGTAGGGGGAACCTGGAAGTCATCCTAACGACATGGCAAACAACCCTGCCAACGACCATAACTCCGGATTAGAGGAAGGAACACTGCTTAAGAACACGGATGCCGTTGCCGCTTAAGAACACGGATGCCACATCAAAAGACACACACCAATTCAAGGGGGACAAGCAACCTCAGAACACGGAAGTATTAGATGCCCTCCGTGAACAGCAGGATCGCCTCAAACAGCGCGAACAAGAAGCCGAACGGCAGCGAGAGGCCGAGCAAGATCTCCGGAGAGAAATAAGACGACGTCAAGAGCTGGAAGACAAGCTCTTAAAGCTCGAAGTCGACCTCAAAGCTAAAACAACTCGGTCCAACCGCGAAGATAGCCCCCAACAGGACCAAGACCCATTCACAAAGGAAATCATAAAGGCTAAAGTCCCAAAAGACTTCAAAGCTCCTGACATGACACCATATGATGGTACGTCCGACCCAAGCATCTCAGCAACTTTAGGAGCCGAATGTACCTCACGGATGCCTTGGACGCAATCCGTTGCAAAGCTTTTCCGACCACCTTGACCAAGACGGCAATAAAATGGTTTGACAGCCTGCCTCCAAGATCGATCTCAAGCTTTGACGATCTTGCCAAAAAGTTCCTCGCCAGGTTCTCCATTTAGAGGGATAAAGCCAAACACGTGCCAAGCCTGTTAGGGATTAAACAAGGAGATTGAAAAAGCCTCTACAGCTACATGGAAAGATTCAATAGAGCATGACTTGACATACAAAATCTCTCTACAGAGGCAACCATCATGGGACTCATCAACAGCCTATGAGAAGGACCCTTTAGCCACTCCATATCCAAGAAACATCCAACATCTTTGAACGAGGTACAAGAACGGGCAGAAAAGTACATCAACATGGAAGAGAACTCCCGATTAGGAGAAACTTCAAAACCGGATTATCCTATCCACCTTGGGATAAGGATAAAGAGTCCAAGAAAAAAGAAGACCAATCTGTAGAGAAACCCAGAAAATACCATAATTATACCCCTCTTCGGGTATCCCTTGTAGATGTCTACCGAGAAATATGCAACACTGAGAAGATTCTACCCCCTCGCCCGATTAAACACAAGAAAGGAAGAAGTCGGACAGAGTATTGTGAATACCACCGCATCTACGGACACCCTAGCAACGAGTGCTACGACCTCAAGAATGTCATAGAAAAACTGGCGTGAGAAGGGAGACTAGATCGGTTCCTAGCCAACAGAGTAGACAAACCAAGAAAGAGAAGAAGGGACGAAGAGGGCGGACGAGCTGAACGTCCCCCTCACACCCCTGAGAGACATATCCACATGATCAACGGAGGATTCGCATGAGGAGGGATCTCTAAGTCATCCCGCAAAAGACACCTTAAAGAGGTGTACCATGTTGGGGAAGGGGACAGGTCACCCGACCTCCCCACTATCACCTTCACTCAAGAAGATGCCGTAGGCATCATCCTTGGACATGATGATCCCATGGTCGTTACCATCATATTAGCCAATGCCAACCTCCACCAAACATTGGTCGACCAAGGAAGCTCTGCGGATATCCTGTTCAAATCCGCCTTCGACAAGCTCAGCCTATAAGAAAAAGAGCTCAAAGCATATCCAAATAGCCTATTTGGGCTCGGAGACACCCCAATCTAGCCTCTCGGGTACATTCCACTGCACACAACCTTCGAAAAAGGAACGCGATCTAGAACGCTAAGCATAGACTACATCGTCATCGACGTGAGCTCCGCGTACAACACCTTCATAGGTCAGACAATGCTAAATCAGCTCGCCGCAATGGTCTCCACTCCACATCTATGCATGAAGTTCCCAACTCCAGAAGGGATCGCCACCATAAAGGGAGACCAAAAACTCGCGCGACGGTGTTACAATGAAAGTCTGAACCTTAAAGGCGACCCTAGAGGAAAAGAAACCAACAGTATTGAACTCAGGAGAACCCAAGCTCGCGAAGAACTTCGTTCTCAACCTGAAGGCGAGATTGAAGAGGTTCAAGTCGAAGATACCCAAGATAAAACAATGAACATAGGTGCAAACCTTAAACAAGATTTAAAGGAGCCACTGATAAAGTTCCTAAAGGAGAATTCCGACCTGTTCGCGTGGAAGGTCGCGGATATGCCCGGCATAGATCCCGCCTTAATATGCCACAAACTGGCAGTGTACCCCGGATCTCGACCAGTGCAACAGAGGCGCCAAAAGCTCGGCCCAGAAAGATCACAAGCTGTGGAAGAACAGGTACAGGCCTTACTAGACAGGGTTCATAAGGGAGGTTAAGTACCCACTATGGCTGGCCAATGTCGTACTGGTCAAAAAGTCAAATGGAAAGTGGTGGATGTGCACTGATTACACTGACCTCAACAAAACCTGCCCAAAAAATCCCTATCCACTCCCGAATATAGACACTCTAGTCGACACCTCATCAGGATACCGGTACCTTTCCTTCATGGATTCCTACTCGAGGTACAACCAACTCCCAATGTATCAACCTGACTAAGAGAAAACCTCGTTCCTAACCCCAATAGCGAATTACTGTTACATAGTCATGCCATTCGGACTCAAAAACGCAGAGGCTACATACCAGAGGTTGATGAACAAAGTTTTCGCCAACCACGTCAGAAAGTTGATGGAGGTCTACGTAGACGACATGCTGGTGAAAACACAAAGAGAAGAAGCACTATTATCTAATCTCACCGAAGTGTTCGACACCATAAGAAAACATGGGATGAGACTAAATCCCGCCAGGTGTACTTTCGCAGTAGAAGCTGGCAAATTTTTGGGGTTCATGCTCACTAAGAAAAGGAAAGAGGTTCGAATGGACCCAGAATGCGAACAAGCCTTCCAAGACTTCAAGACATTCCTGGGGCAACCACCCATCCTAACCCGACCCCGGCAAGGAGAGGAACTGATCCTATACCTCGCCGTGGGAAGCCGGGCTATAGCCTCAGCCCTAGTTAGAGAAGATGAAGAACGGACAACAGCCAATCTACTTTATCAGTAAGGCTCTACAAGGGGCTGAATTAAACTATCAAAAGATAGAGAAGTTCGTCTACGCCCTTATACTCACTTCCCGACGATTTCGACCATACTTTCAGGCCCACACCATCAGAATACGGACTAACCAACCCAAAAGGTATCCTACAGAAAACAGACTTAGCTGGGAGAATCTTACAATGGGAAGTGGAGTTGTCCGAATTTGACCTTAAGTATGAAGCTCGGACAGCTATCAAGTCTCAATACCTGGCCGACTTCGTCGCAGAATACACCGACACCCCAGGCACCCCCATTAACTAGAACCTATATGTTGACGGCTCATCGAACAAAGCAGGAGAGGAGCGGGTGTCATCCTAGAAAGTGACCAGGGAACTCAACTCGAACTCTCCTTAAGATTCGAGTTTCTTGCCTCAAATAACCAAGCCGAGTATAAGGCCATACTGGCTGGTTTGAAGCTGGCTAGGGAAGTTGGAGCCCAAAAGCTTACTATCTTCAGCGACACACAAGTAGTCACCTCACAAATAGAAGGGAGCTACCAGGCCAAGGATCCCACTATGAAAAAAATACCTAGACAAGACCAAAGAACAGCTCGGAAAACTCACGGGATACAAGATCCAACATATACCTCGTGAACAAAACGCCCGTGCTGATGCACTTTTGAAACTAGCCAGCACCAAACCAGGGGACAACAATAGAAGCCTCATCCAAGAAACACTACAAAATCTGTCAACCTCAAAAGAAGAGAAGATCCTAAGTATATTAGGCCAGGACCAAGGGTGGATGACACCCATAATCAGCTACCTCAGGTCCGAAACACTCCCTGCGGATAAAAATGAGGCAAAAAGGCTAGTACGAGAAGCACAGTACTACACCATAGTGCACGACATCCTATATAGGAGAGGAATCTCTACAGCGCTCCTAAAATGCGTCCCGACCTCCGCTACAAGGGAAGTCTTAGAGGAAGTTTATAGTGGCATGTACCACCTTGGGGCACGAGCTCTTTCCAAAAAGGTACTCTGAGTTGGTTTTTACTGGCTGACCTTGCAAAAAGAAGCAACAGAGTTCATCAAAACATGCCCACCATGCCAGAAACATGCAAACTTCCATATCGCACCACCCGAAGAGCTCATCTGCGTCACTTCACTTTAGACATTCGCAAAGTGTGGGCTCGACCTCCTCGGACCATTCTCCCAAGGATCGGGGCAAGTCAAGTTCCTCATTGTAGGAATAGACTACTTCACAAAATGGATCGAGGCAGAGCCATTAGCCTCCGCCACCACCCAAAGAAGTCAGAAGTTCCTATACCGAAACATTATCATAAGGTTTTAGGTCCTATGCTCCATCACCACAGACAATGGTACTCAATTCACCGACACGGGCTTCAGGAACTTGGTAGCTGATCTAAAAATTAAGCACTAGTTTACCTCTGTAGAACACCCACAAGCCAACAGACAGGCGGAAGCCGCCAACAAAGTCATATTGGCAGGGTTAAAACGAAGACTGCAGAACGCAAAAGGAACCTGGGCTGAAGAGCTCCCGTAAATCCTGTGGGCATATCAAACAACCCCACACTCCACCACTGGGGAGTCACCCTTCCGAATTGCTTATGGAATAGAGGTAATGATTCCTGTAGAGGTAGAGAAAAGGTCCCCTAGATAGGGTGATCTTCTACAACGAGGACACCAACTCCCAAGCACAAAGGGAAGAACTCAACTTACTTCTGAAAGTCTGGAAAGAGTTCGGATTAGAGAGGAATCGCTAAAACGTTGAATGGATTCAAGGTACAATCGGAAGGTAATCCAACGAAGCTTCGCCACCAATGACCTCATCTTAATCCGGAATGATATCGGAGCAGGTCGGTCAGGAGAAGGGAAGCTAGCAGCCAACTGGAAAGGGTCATACCGAGTCGCAGAAGTGCTAAGAAAGGGTTACTATAGGGAGGCCGACCTCTAAGGGCAAGAGCTACCGAGGTCATGGGATGCTTGTAACCTAAGCAGGTACTATAGCTAGAAAAAGATCTCAGGTCGAGGCGCACTCTTTTTCCTAAAAATTTTTTTAATGAGGCGCCAGGCCAAGATCTGAAAGTTGCCCGAACTAGAAGGGTAAGCACTCGCATGTACACATTCTTATTTATATTTTTTATCTTATTACTTGAATAAAATTTTAAGGTTCCCTAAGAAAGTTTCCTACCAAGACACATTAATTTATGCTCATAAATGAAAAATTCATCGCCCGACCAAGAGAGGTCGGTAAGGTGAAGCAATAAAGCTCAAATTAATGCAAGAAGTTATAATAAGTAACCCATATAAAGCGACCTGACAAGGTCGGACTAAAAATGGAATTGCTAAAAATAACTTAAAGAAGGCCCGACAGAGAAGTCAGACCAATGAAAGGATCACTAAAAAAGGAAGAACACCACACAAAGGCCAAAAAGGTTGAAAAACCTAGGCCCAAAGTGCTTAGCTAAAAGGTACAAGTCTTGAAAAGTGACATTACTTAAAAAGCGAAAGCACAAGTCGGAAGAAGGCTAAAAATTCATCCAAATAAACTAAAAAGAAAAGGTTCCACATGAGAACACTACCTAAAAAATTATTTGGAACTCGACTAAAAAGCCCAGACGGCAAATCGCAAAGACGACATAGCTGAATAAAGAAGGTTGTCAACACAGCCAAAGAAAAGGCGTGGTCCAAAAGGCAAAGAGAGAAATCCATAAGGCAAACACCACCTCGAAGGGTGTCGAACCAAGGAATCCCGAGCACCTACATCCTAGGGTATCCAGAACCCACGAAGGGACCACGTCGCCAAAAAACACAAAAACCATATAAGGTTTGAAAGAACATCCTTCGAACACAAGCACCTCGTCACAAGCTAAATTGATGCATCACTCAGACAGACTAAAATGCGAAAAATTAAAACATTAAAGGCTCAAAAGTTGCCTAATGGCAACCCAAGAGATTAAAGTGTTTTTATTAAAAATGAAAGTTGCTAAGAAGCAACTAAATGTCAGGAAAAGTTACCAGGAGCATTACAAAATCAAAGTTCAAAAGGTCCACAGATCGGACCACAGAGTACACAACAAAAAGAGATATAAAAAAGAACATCACAAGGGGTGCAAATTTGCCCCGGAAGCTGCGTCTTTGGGAGAAGGAGGGATAACCGAGATCGGGGTGGCTCCAACAACTCCGTCCGGGCCATTCAGGATCTCCACATCGGGCTCAGGCTCAAGAGGGATAACCTCGGCGGAAGGAGCTGCGGACGACTCGGCAACAGGAGCTGTAGAAACCTTAACTGTCGACGCAGTAGGAGGGGCCTCATCATCATCATCAAGGGCAGACACAATCTTGCCATCCTCCACAATATTATCCATACTAAACAAGGAGAGGTCGGCATCGGGAGCAAGAACTCGGACCTGGGCCTTCAAATTTTCATATAGCACAGTCATACCACTCACCACATGACCCTGAAGTTCGGCATAATCATCCTGAGCTGACTGAAGCCTCTTCCTAGTTTCTAATAGCTCGCCATAGGTCCGAGTATAGCTCTCCTTGGCCTTCTTGGCCATATCCTCTGCCAGATTTGCAGCTGCCTCAGCCGCGGTAGCTCGGGCCTTCTCTTTCTTCACCGAAAGCTCCAGTCCAACAGCCTTGGCCTTATACTCGTCCTTCAAAGCCTTTATCCTATCATAATTAGCCTTGGCATCCTCGAAAAAGGCCTTAGTAGCATGGATCGGAGACTCTCTGACAACCTGGGACAAGGCGGCACTAAGATTGGCCATCCGGACACTATTGCTTGATATAAAATCGAGATGGTGGAGGACCGACACGTCATCAAGAGGAACCTTACGATAAGAGGCAATCAGATCTGTGGTAAAAGCCATGCCATCAAATTCCTTGGGAGGAGGACCAGCTGAAGTAGGGGAGGAGGAAGCACCAGAGGTCACCAAGGGTGGATCAGTAGAAACCGTCCGAACTCGAGGGTTCGGGATGATTTTCCTCGGCCCCTGAGGATCAGATTCTGGCTTCTTCGGGGGTAACTATGAAGAGCTCTCCTTCGACGTCTTCCTCGACAAATTTTGGGCAGCCACCACCTTTTTTGCCTTGCGGAACATCTTCATCGAATCCGATGCGGGATCCCCTAAAAATTTCTTAGTGTCCAGGTGAGGAGGCTTCCCCCAGTGCTCCTCTAAAACACCCACAAAGGCCCTCTCTACTTCATCTAAACTCTCCCAGGGATACTTAAGAACTACAAAATCTTTCTGTCACCATAAGGGAAAAGTCGGCTCATCATTTTCGTCCAGAAAGAAAGGGCGAACATCCTCAACAGCTCGGACTTTAAAATAAAAATTTTTAAAGCCCCGAAAAGAGTCATCAAACATGGAAAAAACTTTTCTCTCCTGAGTAGCCCTAAAGGAGATCCAAGAAGCCTTCTTCTTGGTCGCCCCCGGTTTGGTCAACACAAACAAAAAAAGGAAAAAGGGACAAGGTAGGTCGGACACCGAGCTCTTGGCATAATAACTGGAAAATCTTCATAAAAGCCCAAGAGTTCGGGTGAAGCTGCGATGGGGCCACATTGCAGTTCCACAAAACTTCATTCTCAAAAGCGGTAAAAGGAAGGGTAATACCTAGTTGGGTAAAGAAATAGTCATAGGCGTAGAAAAAAGGACGCTCTGGCAGACCTAAAAGAGGGAAACTAACTCTCTCCTCAGGGTCGGGCGACACCAGCTCATAGTTCTTTTCATCATCCCTACTACCACAGATCCTATGAAATCTTCTAAGTTTCTCACAAATTTCTGGGTTGGCCACAGTAACACACATCAACACTATGGAATCTAGCCAGTCAGCCATACCAGGGGAAACCTTTGAAGACATCTCAACGATATTCTTACGAGAAGACATAAAGAAACTACACCTACAGCAAGAAAATAAAAAGAATGTCACCATCGAACAACTCGGGCAGAAATAGAAAATGAAGAAACAACCAGCAAACAGCAGGTATGGCAGCAAAAGGGCACCCCAGGGTTCACAAAAACAAATTATCATCACCAACAACCCCGAGGCACCCTTTGAAGGCAATACGAACACAGAAAGAAAAGAGAATCGAAGAAAATCGAAAGCCCTAAAGCGCTAACTTTTTTAGCAACAAAATCAAAATTTTTCAAGAAAGAAAAACATGCAGCACCACCAGAAGTAAGCGCAACTATCAACAAACAAGAAAATGGCGAAAAGCGTAAAAAGAAACCAACCTAGAAAAAGGAAAAGCAGAAGCAACGACAGATGCACATCAAAACACGGACGATCCACGCCAACAAGCACCTCGAAGCTCCAGAGAAAGAAGAAAGCTTAGGGCAAATCGAAGGAACAAGACCAAGGAAAGAAGCTTTCCTTCAGAAACGTAAAAGTAAAGCAGATGGAAGCAAGAAGCTGAAAAAATCTCTTTGCTTTCAAAGTAAAGGAGGGAACGAAACGGCAAAAAGGAATCAAAGCCCAATTAAAAGGCTTTAAAAGCGCTCGCTTAAAACCAAGAAAACTGATGCACTCAAGAATGACGTCGCATTTAAAAGCAAAAACGCTTCGCGTCTCGAAAGCATTAAAAAATGTGAAATTTACCCGAAGAAGGAGCAGACCAGGCACGACCAGGAAGATGCTTGAACATGACTTTCCCAAAGAGGTCGAAGCTCAGAGACAAGCACAACCTCATGGAAAGGTCGAAGCTCAAGCAGGGGCACTATTCATACACTGGTCCGAGCTACAAGGTCCAGGTTGGCCGAAGACAACGGGACCGACCTCCTGAAAGGTTGGCCCATTTCCGACCTCTTCCCAAAGAGTTCAGATGATCACCACAGAGGCCCAAGAAGGCCCAAAACGAAGAACCACCGCCTACTAAGACGCGGTTAAAAAGATATGACCTTACCCGCAAAAGATAAGATAAGATAACAAACTTATCTCAAGGAAGATCGCCCAGCACTACTATAAATACACTGGAGCACCCAGGTATAAGATATATTCCAATTCTACAAAAAATCTACCTAAAGCCCGTACTAACTTAAGTATCGGAGTCTCTTGTAGGTACCACCATCCCGCAGTGATAAAGGACTGAGCAGCTCCTCCGTTACAACAAGTCGGACACGGCAGCTACAATCAGACTTGAAGGTCTCACCCAAGATCGACCTCCCTATTTCAGGTAACCCTCAGAACAGTAACCAAGATGGCCAAAAAGCATAAGGAGCTTGATCCTAATATGGTGCAAATCTTCAAGAATGTCGAGCTAACTATTCTACTCTTTGACACCATACATCAAGTTCCGAAGTATGCTAAATTTCTTAAGGATGTGTGTACTCACAAAGAGAAGATTGGTGGACTAGGAATGAATCTATTAGGTAATTTTGTTTCATCTGTGATGGGTGACTTTCCTAAAAAATATACTGATCCCAGTTCTTGCTTGGTATCTTGTATTATTGGTGGGATTCAACTTAAGAATTGCATGTGCGACTGATAAATTGGGATTTTTGCCAGTTTAGAATTTCACTCTAGAAAAGAGAACTTCTTCGTTGATAGCATAGTCCAAACCGGCAATGGAATCCCAACATCAAAGTTTAAAATAAGTAATTGTCACAATTCAAATCAAATAACCGGGAGTTTTAAGTCCCAGGTTGTTCTCCCTAGGAATTGCAATGAAATGCACAATTATTGGCTATGAAGGAATGGGGGTTGATGGCAAGAGGCTAGAAATGTAAATGACAAGAAATTAAATAAGCAAACAATAACTAAATATCAAAAGTAACTAAACTTAAGCAATTAATCAAAAGGAATGGAAATTCAAATGCTGAGGAACCTCTTGGCAAGGATTGAGAGTCAAGGTTACCTATCCTAGCCATTGACCACAAGCATATGATGATTATAAAGAGTTAATCCTACCTAGTCAATCCTAACATCGAGAATAAGTCAAATAGGCATAATTGATCTCAATTCACAAGTCCTAGTATACTCACTAATTAGCTTACTGAAAGACTAGAGTTAGTGGAAACCAAATCAATTAACTACCCTAATATATCAATCAAGAATGGACATCAATGACTCAAGGTCACCAAAGTCCTCAATTCCAAGCCAAGAGTGGGGAAAAACTACACTAAAACTAAGCCAAGCATTTTATCAAACACTTGGTGTGCATGAAGATAAAATCACATTAAATTGCAACAATAATAAAATCTAAAGCTACCAAATGTAAGAAAATAATAATAACAACTCAATTAAATAAAAATAAACAAGGAAACATTAAATTACATTAATAGAAATTCAAATTAACAAGAGTTCATTAACAATAAAATAACTAAATAAAAGAAAATAACAAATGAGACTAAAAGAAGCAAGATGCTAGAACAAGAAATAGTAAAGAAACTAAATCAAAATAAGAAGTAAAGCATCAATCTAAGAGAAATTCAACTAAATCTAACCTAATTCTAGAGAGAAGGGAGAGCTTCTCTCTCTAGAAATGACCTAGAACATGTCTAAAACTAAACCTAATTGCTCTCTCTTTGTTTCCTCTTGAATTAGGGTTGAAATAGCTCAGAAAACGAGTTGGATTGGGTTCTGGAAGCCCAAAAATCGCTGCCAGCATTTTGCATTAAATGAGGTCACGTGCTGTGACTTGTGTGTACGCACACTTGCTGATTTTTCCACTTGTGCGTACGCACAGAGGTTGTGCATACGCACACTTGCTGAAAAGCTCCAAACTCCATTTCTTCATGAATTCTCCACTTTTACATGCTTTTTCTTCATTCCTTCAATTCAATCTTTGCCTTACAAGCCTGGAATCACTCAACAAATACATCAAGGCATCAAATAGAATTAAAGTAAATAAAATTTAGCAATTAAGGGCCTAAAAAGTATGTTTTCACTTTTAAGTTCAATTTAGGAAGAATTTACAAAACCATGATATTTCATTGATTAAATGCAAGAAAAGTTGATGAAATCCACCCAATTAGAGTAAATAAATACCATAAAATGTGGATTCATCAACAACTTAGGGTCATGTGTGAGTATCATGCCACTCTCGATTTATGAGAAGTTGAACCTTGCACCGTTGAAGCGATCCAGGGCTAGGTTTGTGTTAGCGGACAAGAGTATAATTTCGGTTGTGGGTATTGCTGAGAATGTGTTGGTGAGAATTCAGGACTTAATTTTTTTGGTGGATTTTCATATCCTAAAGATACTTCCCGTTGACTCGGACAGACCATCCTCCATCTTACTTGGGAGGCCATTCTTGAAGACATCCCAGTTTAAACTAGACGCATTTTCTGGGGACTATTCGTTTGAAGCCAAAGAGAAAGTGGTGAAGTTTAAATTGGAGGAAACCATGAGGCAACCACTAGAGGTATATTCCATTTTTGGTTGTGACATCGTTGAAGATGATGTAGTTGAAGTCTACTTTGGAAGTGATGATGAGATAAGTGTCAGTAAAGGCTTAGGTATAAGAGGAGTTGGCAAAGAAGAGGGAAATGATCCACAACTTCCATGTTATCAAGAAAACAAGGCACCCAATCATGGTTCAATTGACAAGTGAAAGCATCTTCCCTTGAAGGACACTCGTACTAAGGGTAACAAGACGGATGAGATGGATGTCCTTGAAGATGTCCCAAAGAGATGAACATGAGCTCATGACCATCCAACTTAAGGACGTTAAAGAAAAGTGTTCGGTGGGAGACACCCTACCATGGTATGACCTTCCTTGTTCATATCTTGTTTTCCTTAATTTTTATTGCTTTGGTTGAATTGCTTAAGTTTGTCTATATATATTTGAATTTTGATTGTTTAATGAGGTTTTCATTGTTGTTAGCTTGGTCAGTTTGGCTATTTTGATTAGTATCATTGAATTTTAGGTGTTTTTTGTGCTATTTTACTTTTATAGATGTCAAAATTATGTTATAATTACTTTTACTTGTTTTAAAAAAAAAAACAAAACAAAAACTTGTCCCGCGTACGCGTGACCCACGTGTATGCGTGACCCCTGAAAATTGACCATGTGTAAATGGTGCGTGGACTGTGCCACCACATGGCCTGGACAGTGAGTTGTGCCAGGACCATGCGGGAAGGGTGCCATGGGCACAGGCACTAGTCACGCGTATGTGTCGCCGTCTGCACTCTGATGATGCGAAAACCATGCTAAAACTATGCTACCGCATGACCTGGATAGAGAGTTGTGCCAGGACCATGCGGGTACTGTGCGAAGGGCACAACTACACCTCACGCGTATGCGTGACTGACGCGTATGCGTCACCTTCCCTTTTTCCATAATTTCGCGTACATGTGAACCACACGTACGCGTTGCTTTAGTGATTTCAGTTACAGGATGCGATGCCCTGTTTCTTTCTCACCTATACCCTTTCTTTCTTCTTCTTCCTTCCTCTCATCCCATTGCTTCTCCTTCCTCTAGTCTGGCAGACACCACCACCGGTGACCACCACCACCGGCGGTCCCACCTCATCTCTTCTCTCTCCCCTTCTCATTCTTCTTATCCTATTCTTACTTATATTCATCCTCATCTTCTCCTCCGTCTTTTCAAGGTCTCATTTCTCAATTTCTTTTGATTATTGCATTTGATTACTTTAATTGTTCTTAGTTGTATTTTAGTTTTGTTATTTGTAGCTTGTTCTTATTTCTTTTTCCTATGCTTGTTATTCTTGCATTGGTGTTGGATTTTCAAGTTAAATTATTGTGGGTTTAGTGGATTGTTTTGGTGCTTCTTGACTTGTTTTGTATTATTTGGTGTTGCTATGGTATTTGGCATTTCAATTTGGGTGCACTACACACTTGATTTCGTCAAGTTGCTTGTTGTTCATAACATGCACACCAAGTGTTTGTGAAAAGAACCAATGAGATTTTGCTTCAATTTTGGTCTTATTCTTTCAACTCAATCCTTCTTTTTCATAACACTTGCATTCCTTGTGCATTGATCCCATTTCTAATCTTTTTCATGATAAAAATTTTTATTTATGGCTTGCTATCCTTATAACGTCATGCAAGAATTAGTAATTTCATCCTCTCTAACTCCATATTCTTCAATTTTTGTCCTTCATTGTCTTGGAGTTAGTTTGAGATAGCACTTTTCTCATGTCCTAACTAATCTTGCATGTGTTCATCATTATTGATATTGATGCTTGAGATTGCTCTTTTCATGCTTTAAACTTATGTACTTCCTTCACTCTTGCATCAAGTGCTAGTGATATGCCTCAATGCTTTTGTTGATTTCTCACTTACATGTGGTAGCTACCGTGTACTTGAGACCCCCTATTCTTTGTTGGCATTACTTTTCGCTTGCACTTTCTTTGATGGCTAACCACATTGATGAGGCAGAGAATGTAACGACCTAACTTCTAGCATGTTATGACCAATGCTAGCCGCCAGGCGCTACTACACGGCTTTTCCTAGAGACTCTAGACCTTATATTAAATAAGCCTGTAGTGCTAATCGAGATCGCGTGTCATATATATAGATATAACGAAATAGGTAATAGTTAAATAGATAATATATACATGAAGCATAGAAAAATACAGAAAACATAGTAATATCATACATATATACCCGAAGGCTCATTTAGTACATCATAATTCACATCGTATTATGTCGTTGCTTATTCATAAAAATATTTACAGACTCCATATTTATACTAATAAGCCTCAACTCACAAGAGTCACTCTAGTCTGGGACCCATTCTAATTTATTTTTATAGGTATTTACAGAAGCACCTAACCCTCTAAATGTCTATACTGAGCGAGAGCAAAAATTACTACTACTACTACTACTACTACTGCTGGTCATCAATCCTTGGGAGCTGAAGAAATACGAAAATGCTGTATGGAAGTAAAAGAAGTCGCTTTGACCCTCTGGTAATGCTACTGCTGCTCGCTAGTCCCAAGGCTAAAAACTTAAAAAAGATCTCGTCGGTTTGCATCTGCGGAATGGGGAAGTAAAAGGGTGAGAACCTAAGGTTACCAGCAGGGTACTACACAAGAAAACCTAAGGGGTTCCGCAGCCTAAGTCTAAGACTTCGCGCAGTTAGGTCGGTAAGTCACACAAACAAGTACAAGCAAAAGTATATAGCAGAATAGTAACCAAGCACGGAATACAAGAAGCAGAGACAAAATACAATCACAGGTACAAGTAAGCAATCGCAAACATAGAGAATGTAGCAACTAAGTATGATGCATGCCTGGTCCTATGCAGGCCATGAGCTCATGCGTCAGTATGGATATGGCTACTCCACTGGGTCGGTTGCGCACTGGTGCCCGCAATTGTAAGAATGGCCCAAAAATACAAGGTGCTCCCAGTGAGTAGCAGTCCATATGGTGGGCGTTCCCACGTTCATATAGTCTCTGGCCAGGCGGGATGGAAGTCCGCTCTGCCAGGTACTTCTTAACACCTTGGGATTTACAGTTTCTTCTTCCGCGGCACATCTCAACAAAATTTATTTCTAAGGGACTTCTCCTCCCTTCTTTTATAGAAACTTGTACCCGGCTCTTTCTTAAAATGTCTCAGCCTTGTCAAATTTTACCATTTTATCCTTTTTATTTAACTTTTCTTTTTACCGTTTTCATTAGGTTTTTAATGACGCTTTCACCCCTAATGTTATTATTTTACCATTGTATCTTCATATTTTTCCTAATATACCTTTTCTCCTTGATTAAGTTAATTATTCATTTGTAATTTGACTTTATGCCTGAAATTACTAATATCCCCCTAAGTACTCTAGTTTTACCGTTTAACCTTATTTAGTATCAAATTTTACCGGATTAATCCTATTAGTTGCCTATGATTAAAATTATTCCTAATCATTTTATTTAATGCAAATTTTCACCCTAAGGGACCTAAAACCAAATTTACCCTTTATTAATTTTATTTACTTATTCTAGTTACTGCTTTTTACTATTTTACTTCTAACTTTTACTAAAACTTTTATTTAGGCCCGAAACCTTTTTTAAAATTATAATCTTAACCCAAATAATTTATATAATTATTATTTTACCCCTAATGACACTAAATTCATAATTTTACTTATTTTTCATTTAAATTATATTTTTTACTCTCTTTTTACCCAAAAATGACCATAACACCCCTTTTACCTTTTCACCTTTGTTCCATAGGATTAAAAATATTTTTTTAACTACTTTTTATCTCTTTTCTATCATAATTTTCGTGCTCTTAGTGACTGAAAATTTCAGAGGTGCAGTTTTTATACTTTTCTTCACTTTTTGTGACGCTTAAAACTTGAAACTTAAACCCCAAGCGCTTCTATGCTTCCGGCTGTTTTGACACAAAATCCAGAGGTAATACAATAATAAATTATACATATTTAAAAATCCAAAATAGTGGTAACTCATAAAATTTCCAGAAATTCAAAACAAGCATAATTCACCACAAAGTGGCTCATATAAGCACCAAAAACAAGCACAACCATACTCTAACTAATCCTAAACCTTACCTCTTATGTAATACAGTTAAAAAACCTTTCTCACACTAGAAAACGTGCATACAAGGGAAGAAACACAGCTAGTGGTGGTGAGTTTCATTTTTGGGCCTAAAGTGTCACCAAACGTCGAAATTCAACCACTGTGAGTTTGAAACTCCTTAACTCCTTAGGCGTACTTCATGGGTGCTTCAAGAAGAGTTCTTTATACATGGAGGAGAGTAAAAATTCATCATGGCTACTATTTTAAAAATAGAAAAGGAAAGAAGAAAGAACAAGAGTTTACCTAGTCGAAATTTCGGTATAAACGCAAGGATTAGCTTGAGGAGAGTTTGTGCTTGTATGGTTTGAGTACTTGAAGAATACATGTAGAACAATGGAAGAAGAGTTGAAATAGGGGCTGGAGCATAGAGAACAAGTGCAAGAATTTTCTCCCTTTCTCTCTCAAGAATTCGGTCAAAAGAGTGTAAAAATGTGTAAAGTGTTTTGTGAATTTTGTGGCCAATGCTTCCTTAAATAAAAAATCAAAGTCTTGCTAAATTTATGATGGTAAAAGGGGCTGGAATTTTCGTGGTCAAGGTGTAAGACCCAGAACTTTTAAAAAGTCTTATCATGATCAAGTCTCAAATCATATAGTTATTTATGGCCTTAATTTCGAAAATCAGTTTATTAAAGATGATTAAGGCAAGTTTTGATTTATTGGATTTGAGATAAGTTATGATTATCATCCAATTTCACAATTATTGGATTATTTTCTATATTTGAATTATAAAGTTGATAGTTATGAAATAATAAGGATTTTATATGATTTGGATTAGATAAGTAATATTTTAAATATTAATATTGCTATTTTAGAAAAATGAAGAAATTAAGTATATTATTTCTAATTATTTGATTTAGACATTTTATTGAAAATAATTTGTGAGATTGGTGAGCAAATGGTATTTTCTATATATAATTAGTGTTGGATTTAACTTGGGTTTCAATTACTATATTATTCCCAATTTTAAGTAAAATTACCAAAATACCCTTAACCCTAAGTTTAAAAAAAATAATAATAATAATAAACCCTAATGCCCTATCCCTCAGCCGCCGAAACCCTAATCCTATTGCCTCTTCCAAAATCAGCGGCATTCATGCGATAGAACAGAGAGAGAAGTTGAGGAATCAGAGGGAACCGGGGAAGGGGAATCGGAGAAGAGGGACGGTGCGACGCCGGCGAGGTGAGTGACACAGAGGAGTGGGAGATGCGTCGCGGTTAGTGGGCCTCGCCGCCCGTGGCTGCTGTCATCCCCGACAATGGAAGAGCGAGAAGTGGGTGAACGCGAGGAGGGAGAGTGGGAGCTCGCGAGGGAGCTGCCGCCATCGAAACTGAGTTCGCCGTCGTCGTTGGAACCCGTCGCCACCAGCTTTGTTAGGTCTCTGCCTCCGAATCCATCCTTCCTGCCGCCACTGGAAGCACGAACAAAGAAGAGTCGCCTTCGTCGGAACCACCGCCGCCACTGCCAGCTTCCACCTCCATCGTGGTTGACTATGGATGAGAGTGGAGGAAATTACCTCTCTCTGCCGTTGAAATCCTCCGCCGCTGCTGCTTGCGTCTTGAGCTGCTGCATCAGCCACCGCGGCAGGTGTCGCTGTTGGAAAGAAGAGCTGCGCCTCTGTGTTCTGGCAACTGGGAGTGGTTCTATGACTTCCGGGACCACCGCCGAAGCTCCGGGCTGAGCCTCTGCCGCCAAGAACGTCTCTGCTGCCACCGGGTCCCGCCGATGGTAAGAATTTTAAGTTTGGTTACTGTTCTTTTGGATTTCGGAAAGAGTATTGACACTGCGTGGTTGTACAACTGCTATTATCAGAAATTCGGGCTGCCGCCGTTATTCAGAATTTATTAACGGAGCCGTTGCCGAGTCGTTTTGGAGTTGCGGCTGTTTCGTTTCGCTGATCTAGTGAGTATCTCTATTTCGAAAGCCTTGCGTTAGTACCTTGTTGTGCTTGGTTAATGAATATGAGTTTTGGTAACGTGGGATTGAGTCCTAATTGTTATGTGTTGCGATTAGAGTTGGTGAGATTGTTGAGAACGCAAGTGGAGACGAGTTGCTGGCTGCAGTTGGTTTTGGGTTGAGGCGAAGAGGACTCTGTGAGACTTTTGGACTATGGAATTGCGTTTTGAGGTAGGGACGCTTTCCGAAAACTATAGTTTATTATTGGAATTATTACATATGGGTACTGATGTGAGATATTGTGTATTTTGTGATTGTATCTGCCTTATGTATTATTTGATTGATTCGAATGACTATGGATGTTGGTTTGGCTGAATTGTTGTGTGGCTTGTGAAATGTAATGTTTGAAGTTGATTCTTTAAAGATTTGAAATGAGTTTAATCCGTTGAGGATTGGTTTGAATGGAGTCAATTATTTTGATGATGCGAAAGATAGAATACTTTTGAAATTCAGCCTAGGTTGCTTTAATTGATTTGGTTTGGATAAATGATTTATTGTTGAACAGATTCTTTAAAGCTTTAGAAATGATGAGTTAAATCGGTTGGTATTGAGTTAATTTTTGAAATGGTTTCCTTGAGATATGCCACTGAGGCGACTGTTGGATTTAGCTTGCTTTTGAATTGATTTCTGAATTCGAGCTGTTGAAAAGAAATGAGAAACGGTTTAGTTGGGACCCGAACCGGGTGGCAAAAGTCCAAGTTTTAGGGGAGGTGCTGCCGAAATTTCTATAAAATCCGAGTCTTTATTGAAATGTTGTCTGGAAAATGATGAGTTAAAGACTTCTACTATTTTATTTGAATTATCGAGAAAAGGATGATTCATGCTTTCGAAATGAATTAATAAAGAGGAAATTGTGATTTGGTCTTGCTTCTTAAGAAAGGCATTGTATCTCTTTCAGGAGAAGGTTATTTAGATGAAACTTGTGTTTTAAAGCTGTTTGGATGTGAAAAAGGTTTATGCCTTTGAATTTGACTTGGGGGTTTCAATTAAAGAAGTTTCAATGACTTTGAAAGAACCTGAATGTCTATTGACAAGTTTCATTTTGAAATGTTTTGAGAAAGGTTTTAAGTACTCTTTGAATTCTGAATTCTTGCAAGACTAAAACAATTTTGAACAGTCGAAATGCTTTAGAATTTATCATGGGGTTTGAAGCTGGTTTTACCTAGGAAAAGAAAACAGCTTTGAAAGAAGTAAATGATTACGTGACTCGGTTTGGCTTAGATCCTATTTTATTACTCAAATCAGAAAGCCAATGTTTTAATGATTTTAAATGAATTTGGCGAAATGAGTTATGTTATTCTCCCCTAAAGACTTGGGACTCTGCCGAGAAACTTTTGTTATAAAGTCCCATTGTTGGATGGGTGATTTTTGAATATCTCAAAGAGGCTTTTAACTTGCCATGATGATGGAAGTTTTGGAAAGAGGATGCCGAGAGTGGCATTATTTAAAAGGGGGATTTACCTTGAGTAAAAGTGGCTTATGAGCCTGAGATGATTTGAGAAATGAGATCATTAAAGCTAAGGCTGAAAAGAGTTGAAACTTGATTTCAAAGTGAAATGAATTGAGAAAATGATTTATGGCTTAAATGCCGACTTTATGAATTTAATGACGGATTGTGGTGATTGGTTGTTGGTTGGATTGTTTGGGCCTAGTGCCGTGGTTGGATTGTTTGGGCCTAAGGCCGTGGTTGGAATGAGATGAACTGATGGTTGATTTCGGTTTTGTGTTTCTGATTTGGAATAAATTAAGAAAGGATATTTTGGTTCAGCATAGATAAACCTTTTTGAAAGGCTTTTGAGTTTTTGAGAATTGAATAGTTCCTCTTTCATAAAAGATTTCCGACTTTACTTTTATTGTAAACCGCTGTTTTTGAAAAGAGGCATAAGACGGTTATTAATCACTGGTGCGGTTATCTTCACGTATCCTATTATAGTAATTCCCAAAAACCCTCTACTGAGAACCCTTTCGAGGATGATGTTCTCACCCCCTTACATTTTTCCCCTTTCAGGATATGGGCGCAGAAGTTACGAAGAGTTCATTTAGTTGTTGTTGATATGCTTTGTATTGTGTTGATTATGGTTTATTGTACCCTCACCTTTATCTTGATATAATCTGTAAGAGGGATACGGATTGTATTGGATTATGTCTGTAATATTATTTATATATATATTTGTATATATATACGCATGTACTCTTTATGAGTTTTGTTAGTTGTATGGTATTTATGGATGTATGTTATCGGATGAAAGTGTTGTTGGGAGCGATGTTGCGGTTTAAAGTTTTAAACAGGCTCATATTTTAGTATTAAATAGTATAAGAGTCGTCGTAATATCCGAGCTATCAGAGTCGCGCAGCCGGAAGTGTGAACTTTGGTAGTTAGGGTGTTACATTATGGTATCAGAGCAGTTCTTCCTGTAGAGCCTGAGGAATGGACTGACTATGCTTCGGTTGCATACTGTGAGCGTTTGTCATGTATTAGGTCTTGTCGAATGACGAGAATTAGAGCTTTATGCACATGACGGTCTATTGATTAACGATGTTAGTCTTGCATTGCATAATTCCTGATATTAAGTTCGGCCGGCTTAATACTAGTGAATTATGTATATGAAAGCACTGATGGGTTATCATAGATGATATACGAGTTTCGAGTAAAGCGAATCGCGGGCTTTGGGGGAACGTTAGAAACTTTTTCTCGAGGCTATTCAGTTGTGTGTCTTGAATTCTGTTCGAGTCGACCTGTTCTTTTATATCCTAACTTGAAGTTCTTGTTTGGTACTCCTCTTGAAAAGTAATTTGATGTTTCCACTCTATTCCTCTATTCATATGCATTCTTGAATGATCTTAAGTGCATATGCTTGTTTAGAATCCTTGATGCATCTGTCTTCCTCTGTTTGAGTTCTTCTTGATTCAAGTATTTTTTTTATATAGTCTTGAACTTGTCTTAAAGTGCTGTGACTTTTAACTCTGGGTTCCGAGTTCATTCTTAGAGAACTTGTTGATTCAGTTTTCCTCTTATTTGACAGTGATTACAGCTAATTTTGGGATTTTTATAAAAATTGTTGTTGATTAGATATACACTTATCTATATGTGGAACTTTGAAGATTTCTTATACAGTTTAACAACTATTTATTTCTAATGCCTCGCCTGTACCTTTACTGGTTTATAGAACTGCACCTACTTAAAATACAAATTGACTTTCTAGTAATTTTACTATAGTTCCAATGGACATCTTTATTTGATTGTGTATTTGGATATTTTCCGAAATACTGGAAAGAAAGGATTTTTCGCTTATATTCCGGTTGAGTTTCGTTTGATAAGCTTTACTTAACTATTTTGAATTGAGTTTGGTTTAGCATACTACATGGTTTATGCCATTGTTGTTCTTTTGAAAATGTTGGATTCATAGCTTTCTTCTTATGAACAGACTGGTTCCTTCTTAAGCTTTTCACCTCTATGAATGTCATACGTGATTCTGTTTTTAACTAATCTTTTACATCTTGTGAACATTACCATTGATCTTGGTTTGTCCCCTCTTGTGAATCTCATCCTTATGTGGGTCAGTTTGATTCATTTCAAGATAGTGCATTGTTTATTCTCCCATTATCTCTACAAGAGTTTTTAGTTAAAGATTTATCATTGAAAAATTACAAATGATTGAGTTGTCTTTTTCTATGACTTTTGTATTCTTTTGGATCAATTTAAAACTTGTTTGATGTTTCATGTCTAGTGGATCTTGTTTGAACTACTTTAAATTAAGATCCTTTCTTGCAAGGCTTGAATCCTTTTTAGTACATCTTAAACTTCTTGAATGTTCTTCCGAGATGGTGATTTCAAGAACGCTTTTGGAGTCTTGTTTTGAACCTTTTAAAGAAGTTTCGAATTCTCTTTGATGAAATATTAAACGGAATTTATTTTCTGTTGTTTGATTGAGATTAAAACCATTGTCCAATTTTGACGAAATTAATTTAAATTTGGCATGCGCCCTTTTAAATGAAGTTTTGGAAAGCTCCCTTGTTTAGTGGAAATTGGTTCGTTTGTAATGCGCCACTTATTTCCTTTACCAAATTGTAAGCAAATTTTTACTTCGGAGTTTCTTTTTTAAAAAGAGTTTAACTTCCTCTTTCGTACTTGTTATGAATATTATACACGCTTGTTTGAATACGAAATTTTAAGAATTTTGAACAAGCATTTGATTACTTCCGAGGTTTTATGAACTGCTTTTGGTTTGGTTGTGCACCTAACTATCTTTCTAAAATATTTGAGGAAATATTTTAGCTATTAGCCAAAGTTGTGTGCATTTGTTTTTGGAACTCTACAAAATCTACTTCAACATGAACCTGCCGCCACTGGAAGCACGAACAAAGAAGAGTCGCCTTCGTCGGAACCACCGCCGCCACTGCCAGCTTCCACCTCCATCGTGGTTGACTATGGATGAGAGTGGAGGAAATTGCCTCTCTCTGCCGTTGAAATCCTCCGCCGCTGCTGCTTGCGTCTTGAGCTGCTGCATCAGCCACCGCGGCAGGTGTCACTGTTGGAAAGAAGAGCTGCGCCTCTGTGTTCTGGCAACTGGGAGTGGTTCTATGACTTCAGGGACCACCGCCGAAGCTCCGGGCTGAGCCTCTGCCGCCAAGAACGTCTCTGCTGCCACCGGGTCCCGCCGATGGTAAGAATTTTAAGTTTGGTTACTGTTCTTTTGGATTTCGGAAAGAGTATTGACACTGCGTGGTTGTACAACTGCTATTATCAGAAATTCGGGCTGCCGCCGTTATTCAGAATTTATTAACGGGGCCGCTGCCGAGTCGTTTTAGAGTTGCGGCTGTTTCGTTTCGCTGATCTAGTGAGTATCTCTATTTCGAAAGCCTTGCGTTAGTACCTTGTTGTGCTTGGTTAATGAATATGAGTTTTGGTAACGTGGGGTCGAGTCCTAATTGTTATGTGTTGCGATTAGAGTTGGTGAGATTGTTGAGAACGCAAGTGGAGACGAGTTGCTGGCTGCAGTTGGTTTTGGGTTGAGGCGAAGAGGACTCTGTGAGACTTTTGGACTATGGAATTATGTTTTGAGGTAGGGGCGCTTTCTGAAAACTATAGTTTATTATTGGAATTATTACATATGGGTACTGATGTGAGATATTGTGTATTTTGTGATTGTATCTGCCTTATGTATTATTTGATTGATTCGAATGACTATAGATGTTGGTTTGGCTGAATTGTTGTGTGGCTTGTGAAATGTAATGTTTAAAGTTGATTCTTTAAAGATTTGAAATGAGTTTAATCCGTTGAGGATTGGTTTGAATGGAGTCAATTATTTTGATGATGCGAAAGATAGAATACTTTTGAAATTCAGCCTGGGTTGCTTTAATTGATTTGGTTTGGATAAATGATTTATTGTTGAACCGATTCTTTAAAGCTTTAGAAATGATGAGTTAAATCGGTTGGTATTGAGTTAATTTTTGAAATGGTTTCCTTGAGATATGCCACTGAGGCGACTGTTGGATTTAGCTTGCTTTTGAATTGATTTCTGGATTCGAGCTGTTGAAAAGGAATGAGAAACGGTTTAGTTGGGACCCGAACCGGGTGGCAAAAGTCCAAGTTTTAGGGGAGGTGCTGCCGAAATTTCTATAAAATCCGAGTCTTTATTGAAATGTTGTCTGGAAAATGATGAGTTAAAGACTTCTACTATTTTATTTGAATTATCGAGAAAAGGATGATTCATGCTTTCGAAATGAATTAATAAAGAGGAAATTGTGATTTAGTCTTGCTTCTTAAGAAAGGCATTGTATCTCTTTCAGGAGAAGGTTATTTAGATGAAACTTGTGTTTTAAAGCTATTTGGATGTGAAAAGGGTTTATTCCTTTGAATTTGACTTGGGGGTTTCAATTAAAGAAGTTTCAATGACTTTGAAAGAACCTGAATGTCTATTGACAAGTTTCATTTGAAATGTTTTGAGAAAGGTTTTAAGTACTCTTTGAATTCTGAATTCTTGCAAGACTAAAACAATTTTGAACAGTCGAAATGCTTTAGAATTTATCATGGGGGTTGAAGCTGGTTTTACCTAGGAAAAGGAAACGGCTTTGAAAGAAGTAAACGATTACGTGACTCGGTTTGGCTTAGATCCTATTTTATTACTCAAATCGGAAAGCCAATGTTTTAATGATTTTAAATGAATTTGGCGAAATGAGTTATGTTATTCTCTCCTAAAGACTTGGGACTCTGCCGAGAAACTTTTGTTATAAAGTCCCATTGTTGGATGGGTGATTTTTGAATATCTCAAAGAGGCTTTTAACTTGCCATGATGATGGAAGTTTTGGAAAGAGGATGCCGAGAGTGGCATTATTTAAAAGGGGAATTTACCTTGAGTAAAAGTGGCTTATGAGCCAGAGATGATTTGAGAAATGAGATCATTAAAGCCAAGGCTGAAAAGAGTTGAAACTTGATTTCAAAGTGAAATGAATTGAGAAAATGATTTATGGCTTAAATGCTGATTTCATGAATTTGATGATTTTGAATGTGGAAGTGCTGTTTTGTTGAGAGCCAGAATGGCTGTGTATGTTTATACATATTGATTGGTTCTGGATTGAACCGTGAGCCGGAATGGCTGTATATGATTTATCAATATTGGCTGGTTCTGGATTGAACCGTGAGCCGGATGGCTAAGGTGGATGTTGATCCATGGCTGAGAATGAATGCATATATGCTGAGATATTGATAATTGTGATTTTGCACTTCCACTATCTGAGATACGAGTTTCCCTGGGTAGTAGCAGTGGCTAGCCACCACGTGCTCCAGGTTGAGACTTGATACTCTGTTGACCCTATGTCGTAAGTGTGGCCGGGCACTGTGAAAGGCCCGGATGAGCTCGCCCCCATAAATATTCACCAGTGATGGTGATGGATAAATATTCACCAGTGAGGGTGATGCATATGGATCATGATTATGATCAAGTTTATGATGAGTATAACACGAGTTGGGGATGCACGATAGAGGGACAGTCCAATGGTTAGCTACCAGGACTTGTCGGGTTGGCTCTATAACCAACAGATGATATCATCAGCCACTAGGGACAATTTAAAGTTTTAAACAGGCTCATATTTTAGTATTAAATGGTATAAGAGTCGTTGTAATATCCGAGCTATCAGAATCGCGCAGCCGGAAGTGTGAACTTTGGTAGTTAGGGTGTTACACAAGGGTTCGGTCTCAACGAATAAGGGGCGTGAAAACGAAGAAGCATGGTCAGCGCTTGCGTGTCGAGCTTATCCACGATTAACCACAGTTAGTTACTCGAGGTTAAAAACACAGTAGAGAGGCGTGAAAGGCTGAGATAGTCTCGGCCCAGAGGCTGAGAAGGAGAGACAAGTTACTTGGGTGGCAAGTAAAAAGATTTTGGGTCTCTAAGAGTCGTTTGCTGAATTTAGTCAAAAATTCGGTTCGTAGTAAACTTTACCGTGTGGTGAAATAATTAATGGCTAATATGTATTTTTAAAAGAGTAAATCATGAATGGATGGCTAATATAAATCTTGAGGCACATATAGTTGAGTAGAAATTATTTTGACCACTGATTCCGAGATTTTTGGTTATTAGAGTTTTTCTCGACGCACGCAAAACCGTCACTAAAAGTGAATTTCCGGCTCAAAAAGTCTCTAGTGAGGAAAATAAACTAATGGTAAGCTAATATTTATTATTTACTAGTCAAATTTGACTTAGGGGGATTAATTACCCTCGTAAAGTCAATTTTGACCATATTAATGGCCCTTTTTTAATTTTTATTTTTTTTTCTTTTTTTCTTAGTTTTCTCTTTTTTTTCTTTAATTTTTGTTTTTTTTTTTTTACCATTGGACCAATCTCACTATTTATTATTGGGATGTGGTTCAAAATTTTACAAAATAAATTTTAAAATAGCCAGAAAAGTCTGTTTACCGAAAAACCAGGTTCTTACAGAGAAAGAGATTCCCGCATGAAAAATGGATTAAGCCTCACGTTGCAACCAAGTGCAAGGATAAGAACCCACATGTAGATATTGCCGAACCATCGACTCTACCTTCAACATCATTAACTGCACCTTAACCATCTATCCACCAATAATTGATTGAGCTCATTAAGAAGATAGACTGGCAAGGTCAAAAGATTGAGCAGATTGAGCGACACATCAAGCGCTGTTATGACTACTTGAAGAAGCTCATTAGTTGTACCCACCCACCTATGGAGGGGCCCGACACTCCGGAGTCCACTTCGGATCATGGCGAAGAAAGCAATCAAGAGGTGGACATGGAGGCGCCCTTGTCCCACCATCCTATGGCTATTGGAAGTGGCGAGTCCGAACCACTTTTGCTCATCACAGATGGCACGAAAGACCGTTCAAATTTTTAAGTGTGGAAAAGTTGGTGACCGACTTCCATAGGTAATAACCCCTCTCTCCAACACCTAGATCTTAATTTTTTTTGTTAGTTAGGATAATTTGCATTTTGTAGTTATTTGTTTCCATTTAAGTACTTTTTGCATGGTAGTTGTTTGTAGATATATCTAGAGCTTTGTATATATTTTACCTATCCTTGTTAAGTGATTGGATGCATATGAATTAAATGAATTGTTTTTCATCCAACCACTTCTTACTATGACTACTTAGTTAAAGTGATGATTTCTTTTTCAAGAAAATTGTTTTAGGGCATTCCACTAATTGGAGCTAAATTTTTGTTGAACTTTTTTGAAGAAATTAATTTTGGAACATGGTTTTAGAGCTAAAATACATAAACCTAGTAAGATTTTGAGCCTAGTTGATTGGTTGCATCTTTTCAACCAACATTTTGTCGGTGTGTGTTGATCTCTCTAAGATTGTGATCTTTGACTTGTTTGATTCTATATATCCATTGTTTAATATATGAATACATTTATGTCATTGAGGTCCTTGTTCATTAAAGCTCACATACCCAAATTGGCCTTACCCTTTTATCAACCCTTGTAAACCAATGTTGAGCCTATTTAACCCCTTTTGTTCTTTATAATAGCATATCACTAACTCTAAGTAAAAAATAATAAATGTACTTAATTTGAATCTTTAGTTAACTTAGATTAGTGAGAGTGTGCATGATTTAAGTATAGGAAAATTGGAATTGGGAACATTGGTTAGGTGAATTGGGTATTTCATGATTCTTGAAAACTTTTGGAAAATTTAGGTACATATTCATGCATTCACTACTTAAACTATATGCATTAATATCTTGTGTATATATTGCTTTAAAAAAATAAATATAAAAAGAAAAAGGAAAGAAAAAGAGAAAAAGGAAGCAATAAAAAAGGGACAAATTGTCCCAAAGTAAAGTAGTGATGACAATGCATATGTGTAGTACTTAAAATGGGATGCATGAGTATGTAGAAAAGGATAGATAATGGGTAGTTAGGCTTTACATTATAGTTACATGGATTATCTTAAGTTAGGTGGGAAGTTTAGGTTAATCAAAGATTCAAATTCTAGTCCACTTGACCAAATATAATCCTACCTTGACCCTAACCCCATTACAACCCTTGGAAGACCTCTTGATATGTGTATCCATGCATTGAACATATGTTAATTTGTAGAAGAAGAACAAGCCTTAGAAAGCAAGATTAGATGAGAATTGACCCTCAAACACTAGAGAGATTAGAGTGCAAACACTTCCAGTGAGGGTTCAATGCTCAATCCTATGTTCCCCGCTTTCACGAGCTTTCATCTTGAAAGTTTATTCACACTTCATTTTGAAATTTGAATTAGTGGAATTTGTTGATCATCATAATATTTTAGCCCTATGTGTTCATATATTCTCTTGGAGATTGATTTACTCTAACCAAGTAAGTAGAAGCATTTGATTTACTCTAGCCATAAGTCTTCCCAATCCTTATGTTCTTTGGTATTCTAATCTTTAGCATGAGGATATGCTATTGTTTAAGTGTGGGGAGGTTGATAAACCTTAATTTTAGGGTTTATCTTATGTTGAATTTGGTGGGTTTCATCAATTCTTTTCACACTTATTCATATAAATTGTATGCTTTTATGATTTCTTCCTAATTATGCTTTATAGTTGAAAACATGCTTTCAAGACCTTAAAAATGCTCATTTTTAATCCTCTCCTATTACCATTCGATGCCGTGATGCGTTTGTTAAGTGATTTCAGGATCTATAGGGCAAGAATGACTTAGAGGATGGAAAGGAAGCATGCAAAGTGGAGAATTCATAAAGAAATAAAGATTTGGTGGAATTCATAGCCACGTGGAAACATAAAAGATAAACATCACAAAATGCAATAAAAGTAAACATAAAAGAATTGAGTGAATATATACCCATCAATAGTGGAGTTACCTAGAGTGCAATTAAAGTAAACATCACAAAATGCAAGAATTAAAAAAACCCATAACTATCATAAGCAAGAAATCAACAATAGCAATAAAGATAAACATAAAAGAAGACATGGAAACATAAAATTGTATTAGAAGAAATCAAGATCCAACAATGGTTCATCAACATAAAAGAGAGTAAAATAAAAAATTAACAAGAGAAGTGACTAAACTAAAATGCTAGAACAAATAAAATTAAAGAAAAACTAAAATGAAACAAGTCAAACAACATTAAAATCTAGATAAAAAAGGAAATGGAAATAAGAACCCTAAATCTAGAGAGAGGAGAGAGTCTCTCTCTCTAGAATTCTACCCTAAAACATAATGAAAACTCCACTATGACTACTTGGTTCATTCCCCCTTCAATTCCTGGTTCAATAGCATTAGAAATGGGTTGGATTGGGCCCAAATGCTTCAGAAATCGCTGGTCACGTGTTGCCTTTAAGTGAGTCATGCTGATCCTGCGACGCGCACAAATGGGCGACGCGTGCGCATCGTCTAACTGCAAGAAAACTATGGCAAATTGCGTATTATTTTGAAGCCCCGGATGTTAGCTTTCCAACACAACTAGAACCGCCTCATTTGGACCTCTGTAGCTCAAGTTATGATCGATTTAGTACAAAGAGGTCAGGATTGACAGCTTAGCAATTCCTTCATTTCTTCATGAGTTCTCCATTTTTGCATGCTTTTTCTTCATTCCTTCAACCCAATCTTTGCCTTCTAATCCTGAAATCACTTAACAAACATATCAAGGCATTGAATGGAATTAAAGTGAAATAAAATTAGCGATTTAAAGGCCTAAAAAATATGTTTTTACTCTTAAGTACAAATTAGGAGAAATTCACAAAACCATACTATTTTATTGAATAAATGTGAGAAAAGTTGATAAAATCCCCTAAAATCAACACAAGATAAACCACAAAATTGGGGTTTATCAATGGGTTTACCGACAGTTTTGATGTAGAACTCGTTTGCTCAAATCGTTACTGGCGGATTCCAGATTCCGATGGTAAAGTCGTTGGTAATACTTGGAGGGAAATCAGGGGAAATAAGTATGAAATGTAGCGTGGGATTTACCATCGGAACAATCCGCCGGTAAACCCATTTTAGTGAAACGCTGCATTTTGGTCGCCCACAATGAGTTACCAGCGGATTTATCCGCCTATAAATCTGACGATAACGAGACCTAAAATTCAAAGTGTGAACCCCTCTCTCCCTTCAATTCGAAACCACTCTCTCTCTCTAACCTATCTTCTCCCTTTCTCTCTCTAGCCACCTCTGAACCCCGCCATGCTGTCAGCCTCAGTGCCGCTGACAACGATAACACCTCCCTTCTCTCCTTGCACCTCCCGTTTACCACGACGTCTCGATTGCAGCTGACGTTACAAACCCTAGTCTCCGTTACAGCGCCGCTCTTCTCACCACCAACGAGTACTGTTCTTCGCATCGACAGCTTCTTCCTCTCATCCAACACACTTCGTCCAACGCCAGGTTTGTCGTCCTCTACTAGGTCCAGGTAAGAATCTGATTTGGTATTTTTTATAATATTTTTTATTATTTTTATTCCCTTTTGACATTGGTTCATATGGTAGTATATATTTATTCATATATTGTAGGTTTCTTAAGAGAATTTTATGAATTTGCCAACACTTGCTGTAATAGTTTATACTAAAGGTTAGATAGATGGATTTAGTTTATTTACCATGTGGTTGAAGATTTGTTTTTTACTACATATATTAACACGGATACATATTACTTCTCATTAGAAATCTTTGCAAGCTTCTCTTCAGTTAACATGTAAATTTCATATTTTTTATGTAGTTTTTTTATCTCACTTGCAGTAACTTAGTGATGTTAATGTTAAGTTTCGTCCTACAACCTACCATGACTTGTTCTAATAAAAATTTGTGACATTCTAGATTGGCTATGAATTTGTGACATTACATATTATTTCATTATATAGTGAATTATTTCTTGATTTTCTTTTTTTGAGTTGTGTTATATAGATACTTAGAGTGTGAACTACTGTAGACTCATATTTTACTTATTGATAGATATAAAATTTACGTAGCATTTAGATTTCATACAATATTTAGATTCATATGATACTCTAATAAGGTGACGATTTTACTTTAGCGTGTTGTGAATAAAGATGTTTTGTTGATTTAATTCTTATGAAATTAGTTGACTGTTGATTGATACTGTGGATTGAGATTGGTTGGATTTGTGAAAATCATAAAGGTAAATATATGTCCAATTTAAGGGAAGGTTATGTCCAATTTTTTCGGGGAGTTTTGTTGACCGATTCGTGTAGTATATATGCTGATTAGTATTAATAATATATTCTCTTTATAGGTATGATGAGCGTAGCAGAGGTAGATCGAGTGGGTCTCATGGTCGTGGTAGAGCGAAGGTTTCCACCGAATCTCAAGGACTGTTCAGTCATCGCCCTCTACCCCCGACTACCCCATCGACCCTTGTGACGTCACAGGTGGGTCCAGCGGACCAGCAGTTCATCATGGTCCTAAACTCGAACTATGTGCCTCCTTCTACAACACCCCTCTGCCGATCCAGTGATAGATACCGCAGTGGGTGATTCCTCCAGTGCCCCCAAGCAAGATGCCCCACCACCACCGCCTGTCATTCGGCTGAGGATTTGGCCCGATGGCATGCAGGCGTGAGTACAATTTTTTAATCTTAAGTTTATATGTTTATATGTATTTGTCAATGTTAGGTTTCTTCTCTGATAGGTTTACACTAAACAACAATGCTTGCACATAGGAGATCTCTGAAGTTATTAAGTCAATGTACGACCACCTGTGGCCCAGGTATACACAGATCCTGGATAAGACCAGAGAGCGATGGTTTCAGAAGTGGGTGGTAAAAACCCAATAATGTTGAATTAATTAACTATATTTGAACTGTATTTTATCCTGACTAACTAATGTTGTTGAATCAATTTGTGCCGCTAAATCAATTTGTGCCGTTGAAATTCATATGGGATGCGAAACATAATCTCATGATCAGAAAGATCTATGACCACCAAGCAGTTAAACAGATTCAGTAGATGATGAGCGTCGTTCGTCAGAGGCGTAACCACCTAATGACCTAAATCCATCCAGCCATCAAGAAGGAATTGGAGGCCTATTTTAGAGATGATGAGGGTTTCAAGCATCGCCGTCTAACAAACGTCGCTAACAGGGCTTCTCCCAGGTCGTCGAAGTATACGGATGGATCGATGACCTTCATAAAGATGAAGAGCAGACTGGTAACTAGTTTGATAATGTTTAATTTTTTAGTAGTTACTTGAATTAGTTGTTTAATTTATTGATTTATTTTATCGGTTGATATAATTCGTAGTCTAAGTCGTTGGATTGTGAGGCGACACTGGCGGAGACCTTCAAGTATACACATACTTTGAAGGCCAACAAGGATATTGATGCGCAGTCTACGCCTATTATGTGAGTTTCAATTAATCCTATGTTTTAAATTTTATTTGGTTCAAAGTCAATTGACTCTTATCCTAATCACATTGTGTGTGACACAGGAGGATTACAGGCAGAGGTTGGAGGCTGCAACCCAGCAGTCTCAGCCGCCTATGCAAATGACGAAGCTGGCTCCGAGACCTCAGTGGTAGATTTTGATAAGGTTTGGCGCGAGACCACCTCTGAATCCCACAAGAATCGCTGCTTCAGGTTGGAGTTGTTCTTCGCAAGTGGTCTCTGCTCCTCCGTATTGGTGATTTTTTCTGCCTCTGCATCTGTCTCTGCCTCTGCCACCAGCCCTGTCATTCCCCAGGAAGTTATCGACTTGAGGGAGGAGGTGCAGAAGCTATCACATAAGCTTTATTAACAAGCGGAGCAGTCTGAGCAGAAGTACAATGACCATCTTGTACGCGTGGGAGGAGTCGTTTCCATCAGCTCGAAACTAACGGAGAAGCTGGAGCAGCTAAATTGTTTGCGAGAGCAGTTGGAAATGTACAACCAGCAGCGGCACACTGGAGGCAGCGGAGCTACTGGTTTCTGCGGCAATGCTACTGATGGGCACCGACGTCAGCACCTACTCCGCCGCCTCCACAGGGGGACCTCGACGACGGTGATGGTTACCGGGATCTGTAGGGTTTAGGGATTTTTTTTTTTGTTTGTCTACTTCATTGTATTCTACTTCTGTGATATTTTATTATATTCAGACCATTTATTTTTACTAAAATAGTTTGTTCATTTCTGAAAATTTTAGATTTTTTTCCTAACAATTTTGTTAACAAGAGCTTTAATTTGACTACTAATTGTGGCTTAACTGTGCCAGAAAGAAAAAAAAACTACCTTAAGATTTATTGGTGGAAAAATCCGACTGTAACTTAGTGCCTAAACACGTGAAATGGCACTAAAGTTATCGTCATATTAATCCAACGGTAATCATCAACTCAGTTTTGACAAATCCATTGAAAAAACTGACGTAAAATTCGCTAGTAATTAGCGTCGGACGAAAATAATCTGTGGGTAAACAGTTTCCGGTGCCATTTATACCGTCAGCTTCAGCACAACGGTAAATCCAACCATAAACTGATTACCAGTAGATTTATTTGCTTAATCTGACGGTAAATCCGACAGTACCTAGCATTTTTCTTATAATGTCAAGCCAAGCCTTAAGCTTTTAGCACTCCTTCTTTATGCGTTGGTAGCACAAATTGCGAATCACACTTTTCACAACTCGTACCACTAACCAGCAAGTGCACTGGGTCGTCCAAGTAATACCTTACGTGAGTAAGGGTCGAATCCCACAGAGATTGTTGGTTTGAAGCAATCTATGGTTATCTTGTAAATCTTAATCAGGAAGTCAATTATGTTTATCAGTTGGATTATGAATAACCAGTAGAGCATAAATGAAAAGTTACTTGTTGTGTAGTAATGGAGAATATGTTGGAGTTTTGGAGATGCTTTGTCTTCTGAATCTCTGCTTTCCTCTGTCTTCTGATTCACGCACGCACGTCCTCCTATGGCAAGCTGTGTGTTGGTGGATCACCGTTGTCAATGGCTACCTTCCATCCTTCCAGTGAAAACTACGCTCACGCGCTCTGTCACAGCAAGGCTAATCACCGGTTGGTTCTCGATCCGGTTGGAATAG
>NC_029787.2:110549963-110552733 GCF_000816755.2 Arachis ipaensis
TTCATCACAGTTAAGCGCGAATGAACATCTTAGATAGGAACAAGCGTGTTTGAATGGAAAACAGGAATACTTGCATTAATTCATTGAGACACAGCAGAGCTCCTCACCCCCAACAATGGGGTTTAGAGACTCATGCCATCAGAGAATACAAAGTTTTGATATGAAATGTCATGAGATACAAAATAAGTCTCTAAAAGTTGTTTAAATACTAAACCAGTAGCCTAGGGTTACAAAATATGAGTGGACTATGATGGATGATGCAGAGATCCACTTCTGGGGCCCACTTGGTGTGCTGGGGCCCACTTGGTGTGTGCTGGGGCTGAGACTTTAAGCAATTCACGTGCAGAGGCCATTTGTGGAGTTGAACGCCAGTTTTTGTGCCAGTTTGGGCGTTCAACTCCAGTTTTTTATCCTTTTCTGGCGCTGGACGCCAGATTTGGGCAGAAGGCTGGCGTTGAACGCCAGTTTACGTCGTCAATTCTTGTGCAAAGTATAAACTATTATATATTGCTGGAAAGCCCTGGATGTCTACTTTCCAACGCAATTGAAAGCACGCCATTTCGAGTTCTGTAGCTCCAGAAAATCTACTTTGAGTGCAGGGAGGTCAGAATCCAACAGCATCAGCAGTCCTTTTTCAGCCTGAATCAGATTTTTGCTCAGCTCCTTCAATTTCAGCCAAAAAAATACCTGAAATTACAGAAAAACACACAACTCATAGTAAAGTCCAGAAACATGAGTTTTTCCTAAAAACTACTGGAAATAAACTAAAAACTAACTAAAACATACTCAAAACTATATGAAATTATCCCCAAAAAGCGTATAAAATATCCGCTCATCATGCGTCCTTTCTTTTTGCAAAAGAAACACCGTGGACCTTCTTTCTTCACAGGATGGGATGCAATACTCTTTCTTTTCTTCTTATGAGCTGTAAGACCCCAGATTTTTTGGAAATTAAATAATAAATTATTTATGATTTATTTTATTTATTCAAAAATATATTTTTAGAGATTTTTATGTTTATTGAGTACTTTCTTATTATTGATTTAAAGCTTTAGTGATTTAAAAATAATGAGAATTTTATAGTTTTTAAATTTTAAAATAAAATTGAATTTGATGATATGCCTATACAGTAGCAAGGGTTGTGGTTCGTCCCACTTACTCCGAGTCAATGATTGAGACGCCTGGGTAGTAGCAGCAGTAGTGGTTTACTCCACTTGCTCTGGGTTGATTCGTAAACACCCGCTTGGGTAGTAGCAGCAGTAGTGGTTTATTCTACTTGCTCTAAGTTAAGCAGGTAATAGCAATAGGTTGTGGCTCAGTCTCACTTGCTCCGTGATGGGGTGTTTCTGTCCAAGGTTAGCTACCCAGACATGTCGAATTTGGCTATATAACCGACAGATGATATCATCAGCCATAGGACAAGCATCATATGTATTTGTATGCTTTGTTTGAGTTAGAATTTATTTTGGTTTGCCTAATTGCTTAACTGTTATTAACTACTATCTAAGCTATTTGCTGTAACTGCTATCTATACCTGTACTTTCCTTGTCTGTTTTGGCTGTGTTTGCTTCTGAGAGATCCCTCTGGCGGGTGAAGGAGGCGCTGAGGGTTATTTCTGGTGTGATTGGTGATGAGTTAATGATAGTGTTGATTGATTATGTAATAGGCTGAGGGCCGTGACTGGTTTCTGATTGAGGTTTAGTTAAGTATGAAAAATCAAGCTGGTTTAGCGTAGACTTAATGAACCTATGCTTGGAACAGATTGGTCATTCATACAGTCTAGGAAACTTTTAAGATTTTCTTATAAGAAAAAAAAGGTTTTGGATTCTGGATAATTAACTAATTTCTTTTAGAAAGATTTTGGATTTTTGGATGTTAAATCATTGATTTTCAGAAGATTCATAAGACAACGATGATCACTGTGCTTGAAAACAGTTTTCTTTTTAAATATCTCCTTATGGCAATTCTGAAAATTTGTGGTGAGACCATGTGGTTAGGTTCTCACCCCCTTATAGCTTTGTCGAAGAAGCTTATGAAGAGTTTTAATGCGTTTTGCTTATACGATATTGTTGTTTTAGTTAGATAATTATTATTTTCTCGCCTTTATTATTATAATATTATAAGAGGGATAGGAGTTGTATGTTTTATATGTATATTATATTTGTAAACTACTTATGTAATAAGTTTTGTAGATATGAATATGCTTGTTTGTTTTCACGATAAAGTATTTTTTCGTTTTTTCAAAGAAAACAGCGATACGGTTTTGAGTCATAGGCTCCTATTTTATTATTAAGTATATGAAGTTGTCGTAATACTTCTTGCTATCAGAGTGGTGCGGCCGAAAGCATGACATTCTAATAGTGAGGGTGTTATAATAGCTCGCTTCTTACCATCCTTATTTGTTACCAACAGTGTACTTTCACCAAGTTTCTGAATTAGCCTTCCTTCCTCTTGAAGACACATCACCAGTAATTCATTAATGGACCACTTTTTCTTTTGTGTGTTATAAAAAATCTTAAATGGTTCATATTGGAAAGAAAGAGAATTCAGAATAAGATGCAGTAGAAATGAGTCAAAGATCTCAACCTCTAAAGTCTTTAGTTGTGCTGCTATGTCTCTCAACCTCATAATGTGCTCACGCACACCCCTTATGCCAATAAGCCTCATGGATGACAATTGTGCCATTAGGGTGCTTGCAAGTACGGGTAGCAAACGGGAAAGCCCGCCCTGTCCTGCCGAAATCCCGCCATCAACGGGCTGGCCTGCCTCG
>NC_029787.2:110552830-110557160 GCF_000816755.2 Arachis ipaensis
AAAAGCTACTTATGTAATAATATTTAATAAACCATTAAATATTAAACAATATATATAATTTCACAATAATTTCAATAAATTTATAATTTCTAAAGGCATAAAAAAATTATAATTTCTAAATTCACAAACATTAAAGTCTTTATAATTATAAATATATAATAAACATAATCATAAACTAAGTTTTTTGAAACAAAATAATAAAATCAATATTGTCCAAAGCAAAATAAACATTATCCAAAATATATAATTAAACATCTTCAACTTTATAATCAATCAAACATATAATATAATCCAAAATATAACTTAGAATATCTTCAATTATCATCTTCATCCTCTTGTAGATCAATAACATTATAGAAATTTGTAAAAAAATGGCCTTAAAGAAAAAAATGCTTGACCTGGCGGGTTATACGGTGCGGGTTATGCAGTTCGAGTTAAGCGGGCTTTTTAAATTTGGTGATTTCAAATTTTTAGTCCAGTCCACCTTTTTTTGGCGGATTACGCGTGCCGGCCCAACGGGTTTTGTCCCGTTTGCCACCCCTACTTGAAAGTTCCTTACTATAATACTCAAACTGTTCATCAATAGCCTTCATGTAATCCTTGACATTCTCGCAATCAAGAATTGAACCCCAGATATTAGCTGAGATATGAGACTTAATGAACATCATACTTAAACGGTTGAATTTCTCCCACCATTCGTATAATGCTATCTCGGCTCGAGTACTAGCATTAGTAGGTGCCGAAGACTCTTCCCTACGAAGAGCATAGTCAAGGTCTGCACACCCTAAGTGAAAGATAACCTTATCTTTTCACTCCTTATAGTTGTGACTACTTAACAAATGAACTTCAGATATAGTTTCAGATATCATACTGCTGGAAATAATAAATCATGCTAACATTACTCAACTTTAAATAGGCACATCAAAATCCATAACATATGATAATACATGCCAATGTAAGTCATATTAAAATAAATATGAATCATAGTGTCTTTGAAATCTACCTATAGACAAAGACTTTAACACACATAATATTCACTATATTAACTAAAGTGTTAAAACTAGAAAATAAAATACTACTTCTTAATGTTTGTGGACTAATTAAGAAGTAAAATATTTTCTATTTTAGTCTAATTATATGTGAATAACATAATAAATTCTTGTGGGTAAATTCATTATATAATTCACAACAATTACAAATAAATCATATTAATATTTATGTGATTTCTTTAAATATAATTATTATCAAAGATGTTGTGGCTACTCCTCAATAAATCATATATTAATCACAATACGATATGCATTGGAAGAATTAATATTACATGCAAAATATAACCATCATGATCAAATAAATAAATCAAGTGACATATAAAATAATATAATTGAAAATGGTCTAGTGGATAAACATTTTTATAACACTTGGAGGATTCAAGTTCAAATCTCACTAAAAATAAAATTCATCTTCCTTTTTCCTTTTTTTATTTAATTCAAGAATGGAAAATTATGCCATTATGAACAACAACTACATCACAAATTTGGAAAATTCCTTCAAAGAGTATTATCTATTATTCCTTCTCCTCATGGTACGTCAATTTCAATTTCAATGGTTTTCTTTATTCTATAAATATATAAAAATTATTATTCCAAAATTCATACTATGTTTTTTTTTATTTTGAAAATAGTGGATCAAATTAATCGCACAGTAATTGGATTTTGAAATGGAAAAGTAGAGGCAATTTGACTTTGATACCACATGTACAAGATATGAAATTAGTGGACCTACCACTAAATGATCATAAATTCACATGGTTCAAAGGCCAATTTTGTAGTCATATTGATAAAATTATGGTGACTATAAAATGGCTAGAAGAGTTTCCTAACACAGGGTTGAATTGAGAACTGAGGGATTTATCTTACCATTGTCCCATAGTTTTGGAAGTTACAAGGATGGGTGGAGGTCCAAGACCTTTCAAAAGTTTTGATTCCTGATTTACTCATGAAGGATTCTTGTAGATATAGAGGGGTATAGCCGTATAGGTGTTGTCCAATTTACAAACAAGCTGAAGGCACTGACGGTACCGTTGAATAGGTGACATAGGAAGAAGATTGGTAACATTAACAAGAGGATAAAGCAATTTGAAGAAGAAATAAATAAGTTAAATGATAAGGTAAGTAGCGGGGAGTATGATGAGACAGTGGAGGCAAGAAGGAAGCACTAGTCAGTGGTTGTGAGAGATGGTATGTTAGAAAAGAGATTCATTGAAAACAGATGTCACGGTCTCGATATACAAAGGACATGGATAAGAACACAAAGTACTTTCATGGCATTACTTCAGCAAGCAGAAATAATCAGATTGATGCATTGTTGATTAATAAAAGACTACTGAGAAATCATGCAAGAATCAAGATTTCAATAAATGATTTTTATAAGAAGTTGTATCATCAGGAAGCTTCTCTGAAATTGGGTTCAGCAAAGATTTGGTTAATCGAATTAATGAAGATGATTCTATAACTTTGGAGGTGATGTCATCAGTTAAAGAAGTAAAAGATGAAATATGGGATTGTGGGTTGTCAAAAGCACCAGGAAATGATAGTTACAATATGAATTTCATCAAAAAATATTGGAAAGAGATTGGAGGAGTTCATGAAAACTGTAATGAGCTTCTTTCAAACGTCCAAGGAGGAAAGCACTAGTCAATGGTTATGAGAGATGGTATGTTAGAAAAGAGATTCATTGAAAATAGATGTCACGGTCTCAACATGTAAAGGACATGGATAAGAACACAAAGTACTTCCATGGCATTGCTTCAGCAAGTAGAAATAACTGGATTGATGCATTGGTGATTAATGGAAGACTAGTGAAGAATCATGAAAGAATCAAGATTTCAATAAAGGATTTTTATAAGAAGTTGTATCATCAGAAAGCTTCCGCGACAATTGGGTTCAGCGAATGTTTGGTTAATTAGATTAATGAAGATGATTCTATAGCTTTGGAGGTGTGTCATCAGTTGAAGAAGTAAAAGAGGCAGTCTGAGATTGTGAGTTGTCAAAAGCACCAGGAAATGATTGTTACAATATGAATTTCATCAAAAGATGTTGAGAAGAGATTGGAGGAGTTCACGACAACCGTAATGAGCTTCTTTCAAATGTCTAAGTTACCGAAAGATTCAAATATTACATAGCTGACTCTAGCTTCAAAATTTGTTCGTGCAAAAGAGATTAAAGATTTAAGGTTGTGTGTACAAGGTGATATTCAAAGTGTTGGTAAGGAGAATGTGGAGGGTGATGCCAGGGTTGGTTAGTAACACACAGAGTGTCTTTGTGAAGGAAAGGAAAATACATGATGATACGCTAATTGCATATGAGACTGATCATTGGTTGAAAATGCGAACTAAAGCTTCTGGATTATCAAGCTAAATTTTTAGAAAGCCTATAACAGAGTTAAATGGAGCTTTATTGATGTTGTCTGTTGAAGATGGGTTTTGGTCAAAAGTGGAGGGAGTAGATAAAAGAGTGTGTGTGCTCAGCATCTATGGCAGTGTTGTTGAATAGGTCAACAACAAAACCTTTTAAGATGGAGTGGGGTTTGCGACAAAGAGACCCTTTGTCGCCATTTATTTTTGTCCTAGTGGTTGATGTGCCACATAGAATGATAGGAGAAGCAGTGAGAAATGGGTGGATAGCCCTTTTACTGGTTGGGAGAAAAAATCTAGAGTTATTTCATCTCCAATTTGTAGATGACACTATTTTATTTGCCCTTTCCCTCCCCCTCCCTCCCCTCACACCGAGGAGGAAACTATTCATAACTACAAAAGACTTATTTAGTATTTTGTGCTGATGTCTAGTTTGAGTATCAACTTTGATATTCGAGCCAGATTCCGATAAATTGTGATACAGAATGGGTGCATCGGATGTGTGTTGTACTAGGGTGTAAAGAGGCAGTGGTACTGGTGAAATATCTTGGAATATACTTAGGAGCGAACCCCCGTCTGGTGAAAACTTGGAAACTAGTGGTCGACAAAGTAGAAGAGAAATTAAGTCTATGGAAAGTGAAGACATTGAGTAGGGATGAAAAGTTGGTTCTTATCAAGTTTATTCTCAATAGCTTGCCAATTTATTATTTGAGTCTGTACAAGATGGCAAAAGCAGTTACAGAGAAGTTGATTGCTGAAAATTTTTTTAGGACAAGGAGAATGAAAAACCTGGGATTGCTCAGATTAGATGGGACATAGTCCAGACTCCTAAAAATCTTGGAGGTTTGGGGGTGAAAAATGCTATGGTTCGAAATTCTGCACTATTGTTTAAGTAGTGGTGGAGATATTTTAAGAAAG
>NC_029787.2:110558241-110562395 GCF_000816755.2 Arachis ipaensis
TTGCTCATATAATAATCTGAACCCTAATGATATGTTATCGACTCAGATCCTTCCTATTAGAGGTGGTTCATGAAAAAATATTTATCAGCTTCAGATTAAGAAGCAGCGGGTGAGAGAGAAAATGATCAGTGGGTTATCAATGGAACTTGAAGATGGCAGGCGGATTAAGTTCTGGGAGGATGCATGGTTACATGGTGGTAGTTTAAAAGTCACATTTTTCAAGGTTTTTCTCAATTTCAAACAAAAAAGGATCTGTCATAAGAGAATGTGAATTTTGGGATGACATAGAGTGAGTTTGAAACTTCTGTTGGAGAAGAGAACTATACCAGTGAGAGTTGGAACTATTAAATCAACTACATATTGTCTTGCAGTCGGTAAAAAAGAGAGGACACTATGGTGTGAAAATTTGATAAAAATTGTATTTTTACTATTAACTCCTTTGTACATGTGTTGTAGGAAAAGGCAGTACCACAAGACATATCAAGCTTTAGTTTCACTAAAAATATATAGAGAGGATTGGTTCCACCACTAGTTAAATTATTTACTTAGTTTGTCTTAGTCAATAGAGTTAATAGTAAGGATAGATTGAGTAGATTGGATATAGTCGAGCAAACTGATATTGTATGAGTATTGTGTAATAAATATGTTAAAAATATGTACCACCTGTTTGTTGCTTGTGAGCTTTTCTGGTAGATATGGTGTGCTTTGATAACTGATGCTAGGTATCTTTGGACAATATCAGAAACAATAAAAAAAACACTTTAAAAATTGGTTTGGTACGTCATTAAAAAATATCACCGAAAGAAATGGGTAATTGATTTTTTTTATTTTTTTGCTATTTAGTATATTTGGCTAAAGAAAAATTAACAAATTTTTCAAAACAAAGTTATAGATATTGCGAAGTTGTTAATGACTCTTCTAAATGCTATAGAAAATAAAACTAATGATTCTTTTAAGTATTGATGATAATATCTAAAATGATAAAAAAATTAAAGTTATATTTCTTTTTTTTTTATGTTCTACTTTATTATATTGAATTTGGTTATGTTATTTGTACATTAAAATTGGCCACTAAAGTCAATCACCAGTATAAAATACATGCTAAACTATAAATACATATTGAAAATAAATTAAATTACGTATGTATTTATACATAAATATATTGGTAATTGATTTTAGTGGCTGATTTTGATGTACAAATAATATTTTCTTTTAAAACTTCTTTGTTTAAAAAAAATTATGGCTATCTAAACCTATTAAAATTTCTAACATAAATTGAAAAGAAAACCGGAAAATAGTACTAATGAAGGCAATAAATGCAACCGAATGATGATTGAGCAATGAATAGCATGCAAATAAAGACCTGGGGAGGGCACATGACTCACAATCACGTGCAATGTAAATGTCAGAGACTGATGCTTTATTGTATTCGTTCTTTTATTGATTCTTTTCAGGATTTTTTTTAAATAAATAAATTAATTTTTTTTAACAAAGTTGGAATAGCAATGTGTAATGGGTACCACCTGATAACCATGCTGTTTGAGGTAATGAATTGAATGAGGGTCAAACAATGAACGAGCCAATGAGAGTGCGCCAAGTGGCGACGGTGGTGTGCTGTGGGTTCCTCAGTCCCATGTCGGCTACGCCAAACGGGGGAGTGAGTGTATTACAGCTGATTTGACATCTCGATAATAGTCAACGCGTTTTCTCTTCTAACTTGTATTTTTTTTCGTTTATCTTTTAATTTAATAAATTAAAAATTAATTCGCTATAAATTGGTCAATAAATTATTATAAATATAAGATAAAATTTAAATTTGTGATATTTATTTATGTAAATTATTAAATTAATTATTTGATCAATTTAAATTAGTCTTTCATACGTATTTATTTGTTATTATGCAAGCTTTTTTTTTTCTTTCTCCAACGCAGACCATTTATATTTTATATTATGGATAGTTTAAATATAATAGCTTGGAATATTAGGGGTGCTTCTAATAAGTTAGCCCAGGTGAATTGTAAAGAGCTGGTTAGGAAATTTAAACCTGTAATTTTTATTGTGGTTGAAACTCACTGTCCTTTTCAACACTTGAAACTGTTCTGGAAAAGACTTGGTTATCACCCTATTGATTTAAATTGGTCAATAAATTATTATAAATATAAGATAAAATTTAAATTTGTGATATTTATTTACGTAAATTATTAAATTAATTATTTGATCAATTTAAATTAGTCTTTCATACGTATTTATTTGTTATTATGCAAGCTTTTTTTTTTCTTTCTCCAACGCAGACCATTTATATTTTATATTATGGATAGTTTAAATATAATAGCTTGGAATATTAGGGGTGCTTCTAATAAGTTAGCCCAGGTGAATTGTAAAGAGCTGGTTAGGAAATTTAAACCTGTAATTTTTATTGTGGTTGAAACTCACTGTCCTTTTCAACACTTGAAACTGTTCTGGAAAAGACTTGGTTATCACCCTATTGGTATAGTGGAGGCGTCAGGACACAAGGGGGGTATTTGGTTCCTTTCTGCAATACAGGGTGTTCACTGCAAATGGGTTGATGCTTTCGATCAGTGTGTTACAGTTGAGGTTCAGGTAAATAATGTGATTTAGAGGTGCAGTGGTATCTATGGTAGTCCTCAATTTAATACCAGAGTTCTGCTATGGGATTATCTTGTTACTCAGTCTTCGTCTTTCTGCGGGCCATGGATTGTTCTTGGTGATTTTAATGAAGTACTATTCTCTCATGAATCTAAGGGTTGCCTCTTCTCGAGTCGTCATGCAGATCGACTTGCTGCCTCTCTAGGGGATAGTAATCTGTTTGACTTGAAGACTATTGGAAGACAGTTTTCTTGGTACAGAAGGGTTAAAAATGGTGTTGAGGTGGCGAAAAAACTTGACCGGGTTTGTATCAATAGTGGCTGGCTATCTCTCTTTCCAGAGACTTACGCAAAAATTTTAAATAGGCTTCAGTCTGATCATTGTCCTATCCTAGTATGCTGTACAGGTCGTCCCCAACCGAAAAAGAATAACTTTTTCGGTTTATTGCAGCTTGGGCAACTCATCCGGGGTACATAAATATTGTGAACCAGTCATGGCAGGCTGGCTACAGAGAGATGCATGGCAAGCTTTCAGAAGTGCAGAAGAACTCTTTGGAGGTTAATTCTAAAGTGTTCGGCAATATTTTCGTTAGAAAATGCAAATTGGAGAGACAGATTAATTTCCTTCAGAAGCGACTTGAAGTAATGGAAGATTTGTCTATGCGGCAAAAAGAAAAACAGCTGATTGAGGAATTTAATAACACGCTTGTGCAGGAGAAACTTCTATGGTTTCAAAAATCCAGAGAGCAGTGGGTAAAATTTGGGATCTTCTTTTCTGTAAAGCTGAAAAGCAACAAGTTCAAACTGTAATGGTAGCTTTGGAAAATTTCTGCAGAGCCTCTGGGATGAAGGTTAATGTGGAAAAATCTAAAGCGCTATGCTCCAGGAATGTTTCATCGACAAGAAAAGAGATTTTCACTGGAGTCTCCTCCATCAGATTCGTCCAGAACTTGAGCAAGTATTTAGGGGTGAACCTTAATCACTCTCGGGTGACACGAGTTGTTTGCTATTTGGAGAGGCTTTCTTTTAGCATGGGACTCGGGACAAAGAGACATTATATGTGAGACAGGCTGTGTGGAGGCATTTACTATTGTCAATAATTTACAATATTGCTCTGCGTTTATTAATCCTTTGGTGTTAAAAATTCGAGATATCATGTCTTGGAAATGGCGTGCTGATCTTCGGTTGATCTTGAGAGATGCAAATACAGTAGCAGACATCATGGCAAAGACTGCAATGAGGACTATTTCTCCCCAAGTGGAGCTTTCATTGCCTTGGAAGGAGTTTAAGAGTAGTATTCAGCGGGACTGCCTTTCTTAAGCAGTTTCTTGTTTTTTTTTTTCTTTCTTAGTTTTTGTTTATTTTCTTTTAAGTCACAAAAAAAAGTATATTTTTGGAGATTCCTTTTTATATACTGTATAGTAGTACATAGGGTTACGTAAGAACGATGCACTTTGGCGTATTAAGACTTTGGTTTGATAAAATTTTTATTTTTTGAATATAGTTTGTGAAAGTTATTTTTTAAAAGATAATTTTTAAAAAAATGCG
>NC_029787.2:110562784-110565277 GCF_000816755.2 Arachis ipaensis
ACTAAATACTGACAAAAACTAATAATTTTTAATCATATAACATTGTTCTATTAAAAAATACCATTAGAAACACAACACTAAAATTAAATAGAGACTTTGTTATCTATACAACTTTTTTCTTAGAAAAAAATTTAGTCCAACATAATTTAGCATTTTTTTTTTAAACGGGGCATAATTTAACTTAATTATGTAATTATAATAACAACTTTTTCATTTGACTATATTGTTCTTTTGACAAGAAAAAAATATATGGAAATTATAATCTTCGCCACGAACTCTTAGAAGCTTTTTTTGGTTATTAAAAACTTAAAAAATTAATGATCAATATTACTTTTTATAAACAAAATATTTTTCTGAAAACATTATAAAATTTATTTTAAATTATTTTTTGTTGTTGTTGTGTAGCATACCAGCATATCTTTCACAATAAATTAACCGATTCAAATTAATGAGTTCATCAAATTTAAAAATATTATGTATATACAAAAATTGATTATTATATATTTATGTATAAAAATATTAGTTTTGCTACATATTTAAATTATTTTGTAACTAAATTTAATTAAGTTGGTTTAAATTTAACAAAATTCATTCACACAATATGCACGTAAATTCCACTCACACAATATGCGTATAAATTACGTCGTTCTTCTTCTTCGTGTTTTTTTCGTGTTTCTAGTTTTTTCGTGCCTCTCCTTCTTCTTCTTCTATCGTGCTGTTGTTGTATTTTATTTTTGTTTCTTATTCTCTTTTTTTCTCATATGATATTACTTCTTTGTTTGATTTTTCTTCTTTTTTTTTATTTTATTTCTCTTAAGAGAGTAAAATAAGAAGAATTATGAAAAAATGAAATAAGAAAAAGAAGATAAAGAAGAAAATGATGAAAAAGAAGAAGAAGAAAACAGAAGATAAAGAGGAAGAGTTTTAAATTATGTAAAATTTATTAGAAAAATAACACCGAAATTTTTTAATAATAACACATAAATTTATTAGTTTTGACACCGAAATTTTGCTACAAAACATAAAAATGTATTCTTTAATGTTACATTTTTTATTCTTTTTTTTCTTTTCTTCTATTGCTCTTATTTCTTCTTTTAGGAGCATTGTTTCGCATATTAGACTTGAATGAACATGTATATACTGAATTGTAATCTTATTTAGTTAAATGAATGTTGGTTCTTTCTCTTCCTACTAATTTTGTAGTATTATGTATCTTTTCTTCTTTGTTTTTTTTTTTTATATTTTTGTTAAGAGAGTAAAACAAGAAGAATTATGAGAAAGTAAAACAAGGAGGAGGAGGAGGAAGAAGAGGAGGAGTTGTTTTGAGTTATCATTAAGTAATTTCAATGCATTGTGGATTTAAATAAGGTACATTCTGAATTTAATTTTGGTGCATTCTGGTCTGAACTTATTTTGAATTGAGTTTGTTTGTGATCTTCACCATTAAGGAATTTCGATGCATTCTGAATTTAAATTGTTATACATATAAGAAGAAGACGACAATAATGATGATGATGGAGAAGGAGGAGGAGGATAAAGAAAAAGGAGATCAAGAACATTCAAATGAGAAAAGAAAGATGAGGAGGAGATGGAGGTGGTAGTGTAGTGGTGGTGACGACGACAATAACGAAAGAGAAATTAAATATGAGAAAAAAGATGAGAAGGAGGAGGAGGAGAAGTAGCAACATCAGTGGAAATAGGAGGAGGAACGCGAAGAAGAAGGACGAGGAATGTGAAAAAGAAGGAAGAACGCGAAAAAGAAGGAGAAGAAGAAGAAGCACGTGATGTGAAGAACGGTTATAACAATTTAGTTGAACTTGGTTAATTTATTTTACTTCAAGATTATGGTGTGCGCCGATAATTACAATGCATACATCAACCGACTGAACACGATATGACACATTGATGGCGCAGCCGACTTTGAAGTTGGTGTTGTTTTTCGTTTTATGTTTATGTTAAAGCATAGATGTGTTGCCACTCAATATCAGACTCTTCAACTTGGACCAAGAACTTATTCGCCGGCTATGAAGCACGGACACTTTGTTTAGTTGCCATGTCGGCGTGTCGGACACGACGCACAAAGATACTCGTTCGACACATGTGTCTCCTATGTCCAAACGTGTCCTGTTCAAAAGACTAAAAAAATCATCCGGACATGGTCCAGACACGGCCCAATAGTGATTCTGATTTAAAACTTTCACTTCAGTTTTACTTTTACAAAAGATGAAACCTAAGGGGTTGATTGGTTTGTGAAAATATTTTCTGTTTTTGTTTTTTGTTTTTATTTTTTGACAATGATTTTTATTTTCAACTTTTCGCATCTTAAAAAACGCGATTGATTTGTGAAAAGAAGATTTATTTCTAAATATCAAAAATAATAAAAATATGTTTGGTTGGTTTATTTTTAAAATGTATTTTCAATAGTTTAAAATCACAAAATTATATTTTTATTAAATGTACTATTTTTATTAGTTAATTTTTTATTAAATTAAC
>NC_029787.2:110565291-110569954 GCF_000816755.2 Arachis ipaensis
AGTAAAAGCCAACTTTTTCTTGTCAATATTTTTAAGTTTTTATGTATTCTTTTAATTTTTGTTATCAATACTTTTATAATTGATTGTCGATTTAAAAAATTATTTTCATAACAAAATTATTTTTTTAAACGAAAAAATAAGGTAAAAAATGAAGAACTTTAACAAATACATGTTAATTGAGAGAGTACATACTTAATACTAAATAAAAAATTCAATAAATACATATTTTAATTTTAATTAAAGCTCTTTTTTTTTTTTTAATTACCTTGTCTATATATTCAAAAATACAAAATTAAGCTTAAAATAAAAAATCAAAATGATCAAATATTTTAATTTGAATTAAAGCTCTATTTTTTTTTTTAATTACCTTGTCTATATATTCAAAAATACAAAATTAAGCTTAAAATAAAAAATCAAAATGATCAAATGAAATAAAAAAAATAAAAAAAATTCACCTTTTCAAAATATGTATGTATAAATTGTAAGTAAATAATGGATATCCTAACAACAAACATATAGAAAAAGGAGGAGAAGACAAAAACACCGAGCAAAGTACAATGGAAGAATGTAGCATGAAAAAAAAAGATATAAAAATGAGTAGGAGAGATTTAAACTTTTGTCCCAAAACTAAAAATACCGTGTTTTGGTTTGAAAATGTTTTCAAAAGTTATAACTGAAAACACTGAAAACATGAAATTAGCATTTTTAACTTTGTTCTGTTTTTTTGAAAATATTTTCGTTAAAAATATTTTTAAAATGTTTAATCAATCATATTTTCATGTCTTATTTTCATTTTCATCGAAAATGAAAATAAAAACGTTTAACCAATCAACCCTTAACTTTTCACCTCCATCCCAGACCTTTTTCGGGCTCCACATCCGCTCACCCTCTCTTCACTATCGGTCTGCCGCCACCTCCAGTCGTTGCCGCCACCTCCGATTGTCACTGCAGTGGGTATTCGTCGTCCTCTCCACACCCACTCACTATCAATCTCAGCATCTCCTTTTTACTGTCGCCACTTCTATGGTGCTCATCATCATCACTGCTCACTACCATTTGTTGCCTCTCTGGTCGCTCGCTACTTTTGCCGTGCTCGTCGTCATTGCTCCTGTGCTCGCTGCTGTGTTCATGGCTTCTCCAGTCACCATTTCCGTCGTTCTTATCGTCGTTCCTCTAGTTCTCACTGCCGTGTTCGCCGCCTCTCTGGTCACCACTTTTGTTGTGCTCGTCGTCACTGCTCCTGTACTTTTCCATCGGGCTCTTCTGTGTCATCCATTTTATGTAAGGGAGAATCTTTATTTTTCCATCAATCAATTTCTGGTTTTGTATTTCTATTTTGCTCTAGCATCTGTGCTTCTCTTTGGTTCTAATTTGTTTGGTCACTTTTGTGCTTCTATTTGGTTTTAGATTTTTTTTTTATTTTGTGCACCTCCTTGATTTTGTTTTATTTTGTACTTCTGGAATTAGGTATTGTTAGATATTTCTTTCAAAATCTCTTACTACTATGATAAGATTAAAAAGGCATAGAAGAAAGACAAGAGAAAAGAAAACTAGATTGATTGAATTTGTTTTTTAACATATATAATAAGAAACTATTTATTTCACTGAATTTTTCGTTCATATATGGTAACAGAGGCATGTTTATATTTGGTAGTATACTAGTATTATATAATAATTTTCTTTTGTCCTTTTTTATCTTTATGCTTTTTTTTTTGTTCTGTTTTGCTCAAAAAAATTAAATTATAAAAAAATAATTTTAGTTTTTAAATTATTGTAGGATTGTGAGAGATAAGTTCAGAGAATGTTCAAAACAATTTTGAAGAAAGTATTGATAAGCCTTTGTGAAAATTTGTAACAAAAAAAAAATAAAATTAAAAATGGTGAAAATCTTGAATTTTAATGTAAAATTTGCAAGATTTTATTAGTGGTTCTTATAATAGAGTAAGAATATATTTATTGAAGATTTTAAGAAAAGAAATTAAATTTTGTGCAAAAGTTATATCAACAAAATTTGAAGAACTTAAGAAACTTAGATAGTGAAAATCCATTGTTGCATGAAAGTAAAAAGTCTAAGTCAATTTTTCTTTCACCCTTATCTAATGCAAGTGTACTTGATTCAAGAAAAAAAAAAAGAGCTACTGGCCTTTAAAAAAGCCTTTTAATGTGAATGCAAGGAAATCTTTAGATTTACATATTGTAAGAATGTTTTTTTCATCTGAATTATCTTTTCATCTAACAAAAAATTCGTATTTTGTCGAAACTTTTTTTATGCTGCTAATAATTATATTGATGGTTATATTTCTCCTGGATATAATAAATTGAGGATAACTTTACTTGAGAAAAAAAAGCAACTTGTGAAAAAAATGTTAGAGCCTACCAAGAATTCATGGAATGGAAAGAGAGTGAGCATTATAAGTAATAGATGGAGTAGTTACCAAAGAATGCCTCTTCTTAATTTTATAGCTGTGACTGAAAGTGGGTCTATATTTTTGAAATCTATAGATTATTCAAATGAGATCAAGGACAAGCATTATGTTGCAAAGCAAATAAGAAATATGATAAGAGAAGTCAGTCTCTCAAATTTAGTGTAAATTGTGACTGATAATGTGCTGGTTTGTAAAGCTGCTAGTTTATTGATTGAAGCTGAATTTTCATCTGTTTATTAGACTCCTTGTGCTGTTCATACTCCCAACCTTACTTTAAAGGATATTTGTGCAACTAAGAATACAGAGAAGAATAATTTTGTTTATCAAGAATGCTCGTAGATTACTCAAATTACTGAAGATTCTTTTTTTATAAAAAACTTCATGTTTAATTATCATATGAGGTTATCTATTTTCAATGAATTCAATACATTGAAATTGTTTAATGTTACTCGTACTCGATTTGCTTCTACTATTGTGATGCTCAAAAGATTTAGGTTGTTAAAGTAAGGATTCAAAGAGATGGTTATAAGTGAGAAATGGTGTTCAAACAAGAAAGATAATATTGGTAAAGATGAGTTTGCTACAGAAAAGATTTTGAGTGAAAATTGGTAGCAAAAAATTGATTATATTCTTACTTTTACAATTTCTATTTATGATGTTTTAAGAAGTACAGACACGGATGCTCCTACTTTTTCATTTGGTTCATGAGATGTGAAATTTAATGATAAAAAAGATAAAAAGTGCTATATATCTCTATGAAAAAAAAGATCAACTAACAAGAGTCATTGTCCTTCTACAATGTTGTAACTCAATATTAGTTTAAAGGTGGACAAAAATTAGCATACTGCTTAATTGTTAACACATTTATTGAATTCAAGGTAACTTTTTTATATTTATAGTATATAACTTATATTTATAAGTGAAGATAATTGAATTATTACTAATTTCTGTTTAACCACTAATTAATTATATAGGTATTATAGTCATCAATGGTTGAGAGAAGATCCTACACGAACTTTTTCTCGTCAAGATATTGAAATTACTAATGAGAGAGTTAAATGCTTGAAGAGATATTTTCTGATGAGAAGAGAGGAAAAAAGTAAACATTGAATTTGTAAGCTTTTTTTATGGTAAAGGTGTCTTTAATGATTATGACTCCTTGAATGATAGAGACATAATCGATGCAAAATCTTGGTGGCTAATTCATAGTGGTAAAGCAAAACTTCTTCAACCAATTGCTCTTAGGCTACTAGGGCAACTATCTTCATCTTCTTGTTGTGAAAGGAATTGGAACACTTATTCTTTTATCCATTTTCTAAAAAGAAACAAGTTGAAGCCAAAACATGCAGAAAATTTAGTATTTGTACACACTAATCTTCGCCTTCTTTCAAGAAAAATTTCACAATACAATAAAGGAGAAACTATGATGTGGGATATTGGTGGAGATGCTTTTTCACCAATTGATAAAGAAAATGGTATTTTTGAAGTTGCTCACCTTTATCTTAATGAACTGGAGTTGGAAAGACTGACTTTTTTTTAATGATGATATCAACCATATATGATGGATAAATAGTATGACTTTAGATAACTTTTTTTTATGTACATGTGATATACAAAACTCTTACTAACTCTACTAATACATAGGGGTTTAGGATTTTATCTTTTAAATACCTATACACTTTAGGAAGAAATGCGATCATATAGTTTTTTTTAAAATACTTATTGATTTAATATTAATAAATATATTATATTTTTAATATATGTGTGTCTCCCTATCCGACAACTTTTTAGAATTCGCGTGTCACCGTGTTGCATATCGTGTCGTGTTCCGTGTTCGTGTCTGTGTTTCATAATTCGCTGGATACACAACAGAATGAGATTCTCACACTCAAATATCACTTTATTGTCACTATTTCTCATATGGTAATTAAAATACACACTAACAACCAAATATCTACTACTACTAGATATTTTGACTTATTTTCTTAAAAAAAAGGTACAGAAGAAGTAGTGAAATGTTCCTCGAGAATACAAAGGATGCATATCCTTTTATAATTAATGAAAAATTGTCGTAACGTATCTCGTTTACAGTGTAAACAAAATATACACATCTTTCGTTGCGTACTTTCTATAAACAACATATGTGTAGTATTATCTCATTTACACTGTAAACAAAACAAGAAATTTGATACATTTTGATAAAATATTTATTTTATTTATTTAAAAAAATACAAAGT
>NC_029787.2:110570012-110571498 GCF_000816755.2 Arachis ipaensis
AAGCAATTTGTATGTGCAGTTATTATTATTTTTATTATTTTATATATATTATTCCTACTCTTTTATATCAATATTATCATCATCTTTTTTTTTTGAATTTTTATTTTCACTCTTTTTTTATTTTTTCTTCTATTTATATTAACGTAAATGTTCACTACAAAATTCTACATGTACAACTACAACAAACAAAAAATATAGACACCAAACTTCCTTCTTTCAATTATTCATCTTTATTTTATTACTATATGTTGTATTCTATTTTTCTCTTAGAAATTTCATCCACAAAGTGATGTGAGTTCTTTTTGTTTCCTCCTTTTTTTTTTCAACCATAACATACATCATTATAAATACAATATAAAAATAAGCATAATATAGTAAATACATTCTCTTTTAATTTTATGTTAATCTTGAGTTAAGTCTCAAAATAGTTCCTGAACTTGCACTCGAGTCTCAAAATAATCCCTGAAATTAATAATTACTCAAATTCGTCTCCGAAATTGTTCTCCGGAACTCATAGTAGTCCTTAAAATAATTTCTGTTCATCCTTATCATTGGAGACCACTAAAACGACGTCGTTTTGTATTTATTTATAAAAAAAAGAAACCCGAGCCTTTCCTTTCCCTTTCCCTTTCCCTTCCCCTTTCAAATTGTATTTAACTCACAAATTCCTCTCTACTGTTCAATTGTAACACACTAACACTGAAAATTCAAGTACAATAATTGAATCAAATTGGCTAAACTTGTGGCGATCATGAAGAAAAACAGCACATGCAAAATTCACATGAATAAAACAAAATTCACCTCATAAAAAAATGGAGCATGAGAATCAGAAATATTATAGAAGGTTGAAAGTGTATAATTTTGTTCCTTATTTAATGGGAGAGAAGGCAATAAGACCTCACAGAAGGAAGCCATAACTTGCATCTGAGAGGAAGATAGACCATGACTGTAACCTTTCTCTCTTTTGTTACCTCCTCTTAAAAGAGGGTGAAATTTCTTTCTATCTTCCATTATCTCTCTCTGTGAATTAATAAATTATTATTTTATTTCTTCTGAGTTGCTTAAACAGTTACAAAGTCCTATTTTTTATTGGCAGTGATTATGAAAAAAAAAAGAAAAAAGAGAATTGGAGATAGATTGGAAAAGAAAAAGGGGAGTATGAAAGGAAAAGGGAGAGAAAATGGGTGAAGAATTGAGGAAAGAGAAAGAGACCGTAGAAAGAGAAGGAAAAGAAAAACTGAAAATGGGAAAGGAGACGGAGAATGTGGAAGGGAAAGGGAAAGAAGGACTGAGAAAGGGTTTGAGAATGGGAAAGGGACTTGGAAGAAAAAGAGAAAGAAAATCTAAAAATGGGGAAGGGGAAGAGGAAGAGGGTATGTGTGAAAGAAAAAGAGAAAGAAAAACTGAGAAAGGGTTGGAAAAAGGGAAAAGAAGTGTGAAAGGAAAAGGGAAAAGGGTACTGGAGAAGGGGCGGGCAGGGGGCAGG
>NC_029787.2:110571695-110573376 GCF_000816755.2 Arachis ipaensis
GGGGTTTTTTCTTTTTTTTTAATAAATATAAAACGACGTCATTTTTAGTGTTTCGATGAACGGAAAATACCTTGGGGACTACTATGAGTCCTGGAGTACAAGTTTGGGGACAAAATTTAGTAACTATTAATTTCAATGACTACTTTAAGGCTCGAGTGCAATTTCAGGGACTACTTTGAAGCTTAACTCGTTAATCTTAGTTTGTATAGTTCTGTTTTGAGTATCATACTTTCTATGAATATTGTATACAATTCAGTCTCATTCTAATTATTCTATTAGAATTTTTTTTTTAAAGAAAGAAAACTCAACACAACAAGTGGAGCGTAAAAAGACAACAAACAGAACCAACATAAAACCATAAAGAAAAAAAGCTACCCAACTCAAATAACACTAATATTTATCCCCTTATCATCTCTAGCATTGGCATCAACAACAAAAAAGATCCACACCTAACTACTGCTTATAGTTCATAAAGGACATATGGATAATCTCGTCAACCCATTTTTCTTTATTCTAAAAAATCCTTCTATTCTTTTATAGTCAGATGTTTCAAATAATCGCACAAAAACACATCATCCATCTCTTGCGCTCCTTCTTACTAACTGATATCTCAATCCAACTTAGAAAATATTTCTTCACCATCTCCGAGCATGACTATTGCCTTCCAACAAATGATAACCAAGCACACCAAACCTGCCTAAAAAAAATCACAACCAAAAAATAAGTGGTGACCATATTCAACACATTTGTTACATAACACACATACAACATCTTCCTAGTTAATAACCCCAATTTGACTCAGTCTCTCCTTTGTATTGACCCTATCAGTCAATACAAACTAGACAAACATTTCAACTCTTGGTGGAACTAGACCTTTTCAAATTGTTCTAGTAAAGCTGTAACTTGTTATATTCTCCAGAATTATTTCTGCTTGCAATACCTACACAAAAGAGTTAGTAGAAAAAACTCATTGTTTATCAAATTTTCACACAATTCTATCCTCTCTGTCATAAGCAAGTTTGACCATTCTTAATATATCATGCAACTGGTTCACTAGATCCAACTCTCATTGAAATAGCTCTCGCCTTCATTGGAAGTTCCATATCCACTCTACCCCATCCCAAAACCTACAATCCCCTATAACAGATCTTCTTTGGATTGAAACTGAGAAAAGCCTCGAAAACTTATCTTTCAAAGAACCACCACGCAGCCAGACATCCTCCCAGAACTGCGTCCCTCTCCCATCACCAACCTCCATAGCCAACCCAGTAATCATCTTTTGTCTTACTTGCTGATCCTTGAACTGTATCTGACAGATATTCTTCCAGGAGCCCTCTGAACAAGTAAAACCTGAGAGGACAGCAACACATTCGGATTCAAATTATTACAAGAGCAAATCACCTTCTTCCACAACGGACATTCCTCCTTTAAAAAGCGTCACCATGACATCCCAACTCCCAACCCACCAAACTTTTTGGGCGCCTGCACCACCTCCCACCTGACCAATGCCATACCATTTCTATCATCCTCCTTATTCCATAAAAATCTTTTCTGTAAAAAAAAATCAATTTCTCTATAATGATTAAAAAAAACTATATATAAAAATAGTATTTTTTTTCTCATCCTCTCCTCCATTCTCTTATATTGATTAGTTTTATGTTAATCTTGATTTGTATTATTT
>NC_029787.2:110574179-110574592 GCF_000816755.2 Arachis ipaensis
TTGTGAGAAGTTCTTAATTTATTTTGTTCATACCTATTTTTATTTTTTATTTTTCAATTAAATTTGTTCTTTGTAATATTTTTTAAGCATATAATACTGATAAAATATAGTAAAATAAGAAGATTTAACAATGTAATTTTTTAAATATTCTCATATTTATTTACATATATATTTTTTTATTTTTTATTTTTCAATTAAATTTATTTTTTACAGCATTATTTATTTATAATATAGCACTGATGAAAATATAATAACATAACAAAATTCAATAATTTGATCATTTAAATATTTTTTACGCTACACAAATCTATATAAAAATATCTCGTCATTTGAAATGATTTAAGATAACTAAAATATTACATAAATATTTGTTAATACATTTTTAAAGACTATTTAATTAAATTACTTAACTT
>NC_029787.2:110574598-110575673 GCF_000816755.2 Arachis ipaensis
ATGAATAAAATCATGGATACAAAATTTTTCCAACATTAGAATAATAGTAATTTGAAGAGAAAGTAGAACTCTACATATCAATTACAAAGTAAAATTTTAGAATATATTTAATTCAACAAGTGATTTAAGAGAATATATTTGAATTTGAGTAACCAACTTTAAGCATTTGGTATACCATTTATTGAATTTTTTTAAAAAAAATGTGTATTTATGTGTTATGTTTTATTTTTGTGATAGATAGAGGCTTACACCAAAATATCATGGTTCATTTTGCATCATATTCATTCATCTAAATTTATTTATAGAGTACCATGCAAAAATTATATTTAAGTAATTTTTTTATTTTATAACTATTTTATATTTTGGGATCCAAATTTTTGTATTTTTATTTTTATTCAAACTTTATTTTTATGTTTTATTTTAGTTTTTTTGTGTGAAAAAAACTTGATTCAATAACTATAAAGTATAATTTAAACAACTACAAATAAGTAAAATAAGTAATAAAAACAGATATAAAATTTAACTATTTTGTTATATATGGTACAAAAAATGATATAATATAATAAATCATACTATTTTTATACATAATGACATAAAATTTAATGTTATCCTTCTCTAAAGTTTTCTATTTTTATTGGCTTTTATGCTTGCTTATTTTTGTGCTGTATTTTAATTTTATTAAACTAAAAAGTACTAATATCGTTTAACTTTAATTTTCAAATTTTATCATAAATAAAATATCGTGACTTAATAATAAAAAATATCCATAATAAAAGAAGTTAAATTTACTTCTTCATTATATTTACAGGAGTGTAGATGATTGACATTTTAATACAAGAGTTATGAGACCTTTTTAATTTATTTTTAAAATATTATTCATTTTTTTGTGTAATAATTATGAACTAATACATAGTAGTAATTAATTGCTATCGAAAAAGACAAGGAGGAAGAAGAATAAAAAAAGAAGAAGGAATAAAGAACAAATTAATATAGGTGTCTTGGTGGTGAGATATTGATAGATATGTATACAGAGAATAGTAAAAAAAAAAATAATAATAATAAATTAAAAATTCAT
>NC_029787.2:110575692-110582004 GCF_000816755.2 Arachis ipaensis
TTTTTATAATTATTGACAAAGTTTGATTATTTGAACAAAAATTTTGAATTTTGATATCTTAAATTTATTTTTAAAATGATAAAATATGACTTAACAAGCAAGTATGAAAACTAAGTAACTATATAATAATTATATATCTAGATATTTAAATCAAACAAAAAAAATTTTCTTTTAGCAAAAAAAGCTAACACAGTGGCTAATTATGGATCAAAGTGAAAAACAAAAATAAGAGTTGCGATCATGGTATAGTAGTAATTAATTGTGGTTGGGCCAGGGTGAATAGAATATCGAAGAAAATAAGGAAGGGGTACTCAACCCCAAACCAAGCAAGAAAATCTACTCCATAATCATGGATGACATTTTCTCAAACACTTGGTGAGTAAAGATAAAAGACATGATGAAAGCGAGAAAATAATCTAATTCAAGTTACTACTAACAATAATCAATAATAACAAAACGAGCAATAACAATGGATATGGAAATGACTCAATGCATTGACAAAATTCAATATTAATAAGATCCAAAAATGAGTTCAAGATAACAAAATTGAAAAGAGTACTAAAGGAATTGAAGAAGAAAACTATAAGGAAAATAACTAGGAGTGAAGGTAGTAGCAGTTTCTCCCAAGATCCAATTGAAGGTAAACTAACAAAATCAAAATCCTAGAGAGAAGTAAGAGTTTCTCTCACTAAAATTCAAAACTAATCCAAAAACTAAAACTCAAGTGAAGTGTAGTGTGTCCCCGTTCCATCCCCAGCCTCCTGTCTTCATTTTTGGGCTTGAAATTGGGCCAAAAGCAGCTCAGAAATTGCCCCAGCATATTTCCTTTATTGCAGCACATGACGCTCATCACGCGTACGCATCGGTTAGAAGATGGCGTGATCACGCATACGCTTCAGCCAAGTGCACGCGTCGGTTCCAGCTTCTCAAGTCTTCAATTTCTTGTGTTCCTTCCACTTTAGCATGCTTCCTCTTCATCTTCCATGCCATTCCATCCTTATAACCATGAGATTACTCAACAAACGCATCACGGCATCGAATGGTAATATGAAAGGATTAAAAATTAGTAATTTAAAGGCCTAGAAAGTATGTTTTCAATCATAACACAAAATTTGGAAGGAAACTTAAAAACATGCAAATTATATGGATAAGTGTGAGTAAAGTTGATAAAATTCACTCGATTCGATCCAAAATAAGTCATAAAATAGTGGTTCATCAAGGGGAATAAAATAAAGCAACATAATAGTGATGGTGAGACAATAATAGTTATACATGTATAAAAAATGATAAAAGAAAAAGATAGAGATGTGAAAATTAGTAAATCTAATTTTAGAAAATAAAATAAATAAATAAAAACTAAATAAAATGAAAGGTATTAAACAATCCTAGTTTATAACCTTAGAATTTTAATGGTTGAAAAATAGAAGAATTATATACCTCTAATCGACGGATGGTTCATATTGAAGAGACTCACCTATAAATTGAGTTTTTCTTTAATTCATTTCAATCAAGTCATCCAGATAGAATAACATAATATTTCTTTGAGTAGTTTTCTCCTATATATGTAGAGAGAAGTGTGTTCTCCTTTTGTCAAGAGAGAGTGTTATTGTAGTCTCCTTGAGATAGAGAGAAGTTGTAATTCTCAAAGAAAGTTATTCAATTGTTTCTATATTTTATACAAATTTCTAATTTTTCATCTCTATATTTTGCTGTGTGATTTGTCTAGTACCTATCAGTGGTATCAGAGCCAAAAGTTGCTGATTAATATATTTTTTTCCACTGCGAGTTACCGTCTAAAAAAAATGGCAGTAAAGTATGAAATTCCAAAATTCAGTGGGAGTAATTTTTCCATATGGAAATTGAAGATAAAAGCCATTATGAGAAAAGACAATTGCATGACAGCAATTGAAGGTAGACCCACTGGAATTACAGATGAAAAATGGAAGGAAATGGACAACAATGCTGTTGCAAACTTACACTTGGCACTAGCTGATTCAGTTTTATCAAGTGTAGTAGAGAAAAAGACAGCAAAGAAAATTTGGGATGCTCTCACCAAATTATATGAAGTCAAGTCACTTCACAACAAGATATTCTTGAAGAGAAGACTTTATACTCTTCGAATGAGTGAGTCCACGTCGGCAACGGATCACATCAACAATCTAAATACGCTATTTTCCCAACTCTCATCGTTGGAATATACCATAGCAGAAAACGAACGTGCAGAGCCCTTACTTCAAAGTCTACCAGATTCATATGATCATCTTATCATTAACTTAACTAATAATGTTTTGACTGATTATCTTTCTTTTGATGACATGGCTGCTGCGGTTCTTGAAGAAGAATCTAGGCGCAAGAATAAGGAAGATAGATTAGAGAACTCAAAACAAGTAGAGGCTTTGTTGATGACAAGAGGGAGATCAATGGAGCGTGGTTCCAGTGGGAGTCAAAGTAGACCAAAGTCACAAAGTAAGAAGCAGGTCAAATGCTACAATTGTGGTAAGAGAGGACACTTCAAGAAAGATTGTTGGAATAAGAAGAGTATAGAGAAGGTTCCAGAAGGATCAAGTTCTCAAGGATGTGTTGTGAGCACCTCTGATGATAGAGATCCTATATGGCGAAGCAACAACTGGTTCTAAAGGCAGCAAACAGCTCACTGATGTTTGGATTGTTGATTCAGGAGCAACCTGGCACATGACTCCTCATCGTGATTGGTTTTTGTACATATGAACCTGTCTTGGAAGGATCGGTGTTTATAGAAAACGATCATGCCTTAGAAATTGTTGGAATGGGTACTGTCAAAATAAAAATGTTTGATGGTTATATTCGTTCACTTCAAGGGGTACGACACATGAAAGGCTTGAAGAAGAATTTGTTGTCGATTGGACAATTGGATGAACTTGGTTGTAAGACCCATATTGAAGGTGGGATCTTAAAAGTTGTTAAAGGAACTCTTTTGGTAATAAAAGCAGAAAAGATTGCAGCAAATCTATACATGCTTGTGGGAGATACTTTACAAGAGGCAGAGGCATCAGTTGCTTCATCAAGTCAAGAATAAATGACGATGATATGGCATTACAAACTGAGCCACATGTCAGAACGAGGCTTGAAGATTCTTGTAGAACGTAATCTCATTCCCGGGCTCAAATCGGTAAACTTACCATTTGTAAGCACTGCGTTACAAGCAAATAACATATTGACGTTTGGTAGATCAACTGCTAGGAGCAACCACATATTGGAGTTGATTCATTTTGATGTGTGGGAATCGCTGGAGATGTCCCTAAGAGGATCAAAATATCTTGTATCATTTATTAATGATTACTCTAGGAGGCTATGGGTGTACCCGATCAAGAAGAATTCAGACGTGTTTGCGATATTTAAAGAGTTCAAAGCAAAGTTAGAACTTGAATCTGGAAAGAAGATTAAGTGTTTAAGGAAAGATAATGGAGGAGAATATGTCGATGGTGATTTTCTAACATTTTGCAAGTAAGCAGGTATTCAACGGCAATTCACAATTGCATATACGCCTCAGCAAAATGGTATAGCAGAGCGAATGAATAGGACTCTCCTAGAAAGGGCACGAGCTATGTTGCAAACTGCAGGTTTAGCCAAGTCTTTTTGGACAGAAACTGTTAAAACCTCCTGTTATGTGATAAATCGGTTACCATCAACTGCAATTGGATTGAAGACACCAATGGAGATGTGGCAAGGTAAGCCACCTAATTATTCTTCTTTACATATATTTGGTTGTCCTGTGTACGTGATGTACAATCCCAGGAAAGAACAAAGCTAGACCCAAAGTCTAGAAAATGTATATTCTTGGGTTATACTGACGGAGTTAAGGGGTATCACCTGTGGGATCCCACTGCCTGCAAAGTAGTTGTCAGTAGAGATGTGATATTTGCAGAAGATAAATTGCAAAAAGAAAAAGAAAATGATAGCACTGTTAAAGAGATAACCACTGTTCAAATAGATGAAAAATGCAGAGAAGGTGATCTTTCTGAAGCAGAACCACAGCACGAAGAACAAGAAGCAGAGGCCAATGACATAGAAGTTCGTCAATCCACTCGACAAAGAAGAACACCATCATGGCACTCAAATTATGTTTTGACAAACCATGATGCATATTGTCTTTTGACAGAAGATGGAGAGCCAGCAACTTTTATGGAGGCTATGCGCAATCCAGATGCTTCTATGTGGATGACAGCAATGCAAGAAGAAATTGAGGCATTACATAGGAACCATACATGGAAACTTATTGAACTTCTAACAGGTCGAAAAGCTATTGGTAACAAATGGGTTTACAAGATCAAACGAGATAGTAATGATCAGATGGAACGATATCGTGCAAGATTGGTTGTCAAGGGATACGCTCAGAAAGAAGGTGTTGACTTCAATGAAATATTTTCTCCAATGGTGAGACTAACTACTATTAGATTAGTTTTGGCTATGTGTGCTGTATTTAATTTACATCTAGAGCAATTAGATGTAAAGACTGCTTTTCTTCATGGAGAACTTGAAGAAGAGATATATATGCTCCAACCAGAAGGTTTTGAAGAACAAGGAAAAGAAAACTTGGTTTGCAGGTTAACTAAATCTCTGTACGGTCTAAAGCAGGTGCCAAGGTGTTGGTACAAGAGATTTGATTCTTTCATTATTAGCCTTGGATACAACAGACTTAGTTCAGATCATTGTACCTATTACAAGAGGTCTGGTGATAATGATTTCATCATTCTGCTGTTGTATGTGGATGACATGTTGGTGGTAGGTCCCAACAAAGATCAAATCCAAGAATTGAAGGCACAGTTGGCTAGGGAGTTTGATATGAAAGACTTGGGACTAGCAAATAAGATTTTAGGGATGCAAATTTACCGAGACAAAAAGGATAGGAAGATTTGGCTATCGCAAAAGAATTATTTGAAGAAGATCTTGCAACGCTTCAACATGCAAGAATGTAAGCCAATTACAACCCCACTTCTTATGAATTTTAAATTATCCTCAAGTATGTGCCCTAGTAGTGAAGCAGAGAGGATGAAAATGTCTCGAGTACCGTATGCATCAGCAGTGAGAAGCCTTATTTATGCCATGATCTGTACAAGGCCAGATATTGCTCAAGCAGTTGCGGTGGTAAGTCAATTTATGGCAGATTCGGGTAAAAAGCATTGGAATGTTATTAAGAGGATCTTGAGATATATCAAAGGAATCTCGAATGTTGCATTATATTTTGAAGGATCAGAATTCATTGTCAATGGATATGTTGACTCAGACTTTGCAGGTGATCTTGATAAACGAAAATCTACTACAGGCTATGTGTTTACACTTGCAGGAGGAGCTGTGAGCTGGCTATCTAAATTACAGACTGTTGTAGCTTTATCTACTACAGAAGTTGAATATATGGCAGCTACACAAGCATGCAAGAAAGCTATTTGGATCCAAAGGTTGATAGAAGAACTCGGGCACAAACAACAGAAGATTTCTGTGTATTGTGACAGTCAGAGTGCCTTGCAAATTGCAAGGAATCCTGCCTTTCATTCAAGAACAAAATACATTGGAGTATAATATCACTTTGTTTGGAAAGTAGTAGAAAAAGGAAGTGTTGATATGCAGAAGATTCACGCTAAAGACAATCTAGCAGATGCCATGACAAAACCAATCAACGCAGAAAAGTTTGAATGGTACAGATCCTCATACGGCCTATGGAATACATGAGCAACATGAATTTTGAAAATTTATCAAAATTAGCTTTAAGTGAGAGATTGTGAAAATTAGTAAATCTAATTTTAGAAAATAAATAAATAAATAATAACTAAATAAAATGAAAGGTAATAAACAATCCTAGTTTATAACCTTAGAATTTTAATGGTTGAAAAAGAAAAGAATTATATACCTCTAATTGACGGATAGTTCATATTGAAGAGACTCACCTATAAATTGAGTTTTTCTTTAATTCATTTCAATCAAGTCATCCAGATAGAATAACATAATATTTCTTTGAGTAGTTTTCTCCTATATATGTAGAGAGAAGTGTGTTCTCCTTTTGTCAAGAGAGAGTGTTATTGTAGTCTCCTTGAGATAGAGAGAAGTTGTAATTCTCAAAGAAAGTTATTCAAATGTTTCCATATTTTATACAAATTTCTAATTTTTCATCTCTATATTTTGCTGTGTCATTTGTCTGGTACCTATCAAGAGAAAGATATGATGAGATGATATAATCAAAATAAAAATTAATAATTTTAAAAGAATAATGAAATTAAAAATAATAAAAGATGTTCAATATAAGATTGAAGGAATAATTGTTTTATCTATTAAAATTTT
>NC_029787.2:110582079-110582609 GCF_000816755.2 Arachis ipaensis
GATAAGTTTAATATTAGTAAAAAATTTTAAATGTTTTTATTTAATAAATATAAAATAAATGTATTAAAAACTTAAAATTTTTTATATTTTTAATAAAAATGTTCTAATTTTATAATGTTAACATGTACCTAAAAACACAAAATAGATAAATTCTTTAAAAAAAACTCAAATTCAATAATTTACTGATTTAATTACAAAACAACCATAAAAATAAATCACACAAATCCAATAAAAAGTAGCAACAATCCCACTACAAACCAAAACTAATAAAAATAAACACGTTTTGGAAAACAATAATAGTTTTGAACATAATCCACATACTAGTGATATAAAATTCTATTATCATCCTCTTCCAAAACATAAAAAGTATCCTGATGTGACGAGTTTAAAGTTATTATCAATGAATATTTTTTTGGTAATTGTTATTATCAATGAATATGGATATAACAAAAACATTATCAGAAAAATATGTAATTTTAATTTTAGTTGATTTTCAAATTTTTTAATTATTAATTTTTATTATTATTTTG
>NC_029787.2:110582752-110597026 GCF_000816755.2 Arachis ipaensis
AAATTAAAAAAAATTCTTATAGGAGTGTTAATAATAAAGGAAAAAATTAAATATAATTAAGAGAGAATATCATTATTAATTTGAGAGTAAAACTATTATTTCCATAATTTAAACCCTTATACAAGTGAAGTGAAAAATTTTATTTAAAAAAATTCATTCAGCCCACTTTTTCATTGTGTTAATACTTATAGTCTTGTACTATTGAGGGCCACCAAAAATCAATCCCTTGAACTTTTGGATCTAGAACTCTAATATTATATCATGATATCTCTCATTCCAAAAGTTTTAGTTGATGAAAAAAGGTAACATTAATGGTTATATCTCTAATATTGAATCGAACAACCCTAAACTTCCATTGTATACATTGTACAAATATTTCATTGGTTTCCTATACTTTCTCATATTATTATTACATCTATTTTGTTTTTGCTTTGAAAAGAAAATGAATTCCAATTTTAATCATTTGTTTGAAAAGAGATTACTTTGAAAATCTGCAATTAAGATTGAGAATGAAGAGAAAGGTGTTCCCCTACAGCGACGGCGTTGTTAGAGATCCAATGCCATTCAAATCAATGGGACAGGGATACTAACTAACTATTTTTCAGTTCCTACACAGTGCCCGCAAGGTGATTGTAAAAATGCATTAGAGAAAAAAACATACACACACAAGAACCAAGAAGATTTAAACCCGTTCCTCATCATCTTATTCTTAATGCTCTTAATGTAATGTCATTGATTAAATTTGATTGGGTCTTCCCCATCCCCTTGCCATATGATATGATGTGATGTGAATATGAATATTATTGCCATAAAAAATTTTCATTTTTATAATGTCTTCTCTCTCACAGTCCCACGTGCACTCTCCCCTTCCTCACTCCTCTCCCACTCTACAATCAATTCATAATTAAATCTTCACTCTCCCTCTCTCTCTCTTTCTCTCTCTCTCTCTCTCTTTGTTGCTATTTATTATTATTATATGATATCCTTGTATTATATACATATAGACGAAGAGCGAGCCAGTTTTTCAGTGAAAGCAAGCTCCTTTACATTCCCCTTTTGATCAGAGTATAAAGTTGTGCTGTGGTTCATAAAAGGGACTTGCATGACCCATTTGAGTTGCCGAATTTGAACACCACTTCCTTCCATAGCAAAAGCTAGTTGTGTCTCTGTGTCAAGTTCAGGAGATCATGGAAAAGTACGAGGCCGTGAAGGATTTGGGAGCTGGGAATTTTGGGGTGGCTAGGCTCATGAGAAACAAGGAGACCAAGGAGCTCGTTGCCATGAAATACATAGAGCGTGGCCACAAGGTTTCTTTTTTTCCTTTTTCCCTTTTCGGTTATTATTTTTTTATATATAAAAAAATTCTTCTGTTAGTGAGTGGAGGTCTTCAGATTTATCATTTTTCTCGTTTTGCATTTAGGATATTGAGTGGAGGTCTTGTCATGTAACTCATAATTGACTTAAGATGATTAAGTGAGGTGGAAGTTTGATTTGTGGAAAAATTAAAATCAGAAAGGTGTTAACATATTCTCTTCCACAATTTTGTTGCATGTGGCTTTTTGAAAAAAGAAGAAATATAAGAGGGGATCAAAATGTCAATTATAAACTCTAGCTTTTACCGGTGAAGCAGTTCCTTACATCCTTCTCCGAGATATTTGTTTGTGACTATAACTGAAAACTCAAAGATCATCACATGATAGAGTTATAAAAGGAGAAGAAAAGGGTCCCATATTCCTTCTCTGATGTTTTTCTGTGTCTGCTTTTATAAATGTGATTTAAGGGCTGTTATTTTGACATCTTTGATCCTAGTGTTTTATTTTATCTATAATTCCAGATTGATGAGAATGTGGCAAGAGAGATTATCAATCACAGATCCCTTCGGCATCCCAACATAATTCGCTTCAAGGAGGCAAGGAATTTGCTTTGTTTGACTGCTGGATCACTTTATGTTGAGTACTCTCTAATTAATTATGTGCTTCTATTTCAATGGGATTTTAATGTTTCAGGTAGTTTTGACCCCCACTCATTTAGCAATAGTGATGGAGTATGCAGCCGGAGGAGAGCTCTTTGAGAGAATATGCAACGCTGGAAGGTTTAGTGAAGATGAGGTTGTTAACATTTCCGTACTATGAGGATTTTCCCTTCAGTGCCATTATTGTTGTAACGCATCTCATTTTCTTTTCACTCCTTTGATTCTTCAGGCTAGATATTTCTTTCAGCAACTGATTTCCGGTGTCCATTACTGTCATGCCATGGTAATAATCATGCCCAAGTCTTTATAAAATTATGGGACTTTCGGTATTCATATTTACACAGAGAGAACTTGAGCTTTTACTGTCTTCTGCAGCAAATATGCCACAGGGATTTGAAGCTAGAAAATACTCTTTTAGATGGAAGCCCTGCACCTCGCCTGAAAATTTGTGACTTTGGTTATTCCAAGGTACTAGAACTAGTACCATTGAGTTTAGTGATTCTTATAATGTTAGCTTAGCATTATAGCTCTAAGTTGTTCTTTTTTTATATATATACATATTTTGTGGTGTAGTCATCATTGCTTCATTCAAGACCCAAATCAACTGTTGGAACTCCAGCTTATATCGCACCAGAGGTTCTTTCTAGGAGGGAGTATGATGGGAAGGTAATACACGTGATCTACATAGAACTGGTTCTGTATAGATCCTTTCATCTCATTGATTTATATGTTCATTCTTTACGATTGAGAATAAATTACCCCTTAACATGCTGCATATCAGGATCATAGCTTTTTGGAGCTTTTTGCCTCTGAACATGATTCAAGGAAGAAGATTTTTAGTCTTTTACATATACGTCTAATTATCTGGTGCTCAAAGGATTTGTTCACCTGTGAACCATTATATACTAATGGTTTTGTTAATGATCTTCTCTTCTAAATTTGGAATAGTTGGCTGATGTCTGGTCATGTGGAGTGACTCTTTATGTCATGCTAGTTGGAGCATATCCCTTTGAGGATCAGGATGACCCTAGGAATTTTAGGAAAACAATTCAGGTAAGGGTTCTATTACTGATTTTCACATTGTTTCTGATGTTTTTATACCATTCTGCTAATCTGCATTGGCTGCCATCTTCTGCAGCGTATAATGGCTGTTCAGTACAAAATCCCGGATTATGTTCACATCTCTCAAGATTGCAGACACCTTCTTTCACGCATATTTGTCGCTAACCCATTGAGGGTATGTTGCCAATGTTTAAGTAACAGTTTGTATTTTTCCTATTATTTCAATTTAAGCAGACTATATAATATATATCATGTCACAAAATATACTGATGTTGGTTATATCAAGCTAACTGCAAGGCCATGTTGCTTTTGTTGTTTGCAGAGAATTTCTCTCAAGGAAATCAAGAGCCACCCATGGTTTTTAAAGAACTTACCAAGGGAGCTAACTGAATCAGCTCAAGCTGCCTACTACCAAAGAGGCAACCCAAGCTTTTCCGTTCAAAGCATAGATGAGATCATGAAAATCGTGGGAGAGGCAAGGGACCCTCCTCCGGTATCTAGGCCTGTCAAAGGTTTTGGGTGGGAAGGCGAAGAAGAAGAGGAAGTGGAAGAAGAGGTGGAGGAAGAGGAAGAGGAAGAAGATGAGTATGACAAGAGGGTCAAGGAGGTTCATGCAAGTGGAGAATTTCACATCAGTTAAGCTGTCTAATAATTCTTGTGTACTTGTTACAAGTATTATTATTATTATGTGGTAGAATTCACTTATTTGTGTGTACTATAATTTGTAACAACTTCTAAAATGACACTATTCATGTAATGTAGTACTATATCACCCATGTTATGTATGAGAAATGGATTAGTGTACCTGGCTCCTTATATTCTGAATTCCAACCATGGTTCTATCATGGCTACACCTTACTGCTTATGCTGTCCATGAGTTTTGACGCTTTTCGAAGAAGGCTGATAAGATCTAGCAGAAATTAGGGGATTTTATTCATAAACTAGGGATTGTAAATCACAATTCCTTATTAAAGTACACTGTTGGATCTAACCAACTCTGGAGAGAGTTCTCTCTCCTGAACTAACATCTTACCAACTTTGGAGAGAGTTCTCTCTCCTGAACTAACAGCAAAACAGTTTTTTTCTAACTAACTAGCCCTTAGTATTTATTGGCAGCAATTAATCCTAGACCATTGCTCCTAACTTGCTAAACTAGCTTAAAAGAGCTAACCAGCAGCCAATCAGCGACAATTATGAATTAATAATGAAAATTCAGCTTATCTACTCCTTACCTGTCTGCCTATAAACCAATCCAAACATGTTCCTATCATTATTCCCCCTCGACAACCACCTTGAGGTTTGTTTTCAAGGGGGAGCTTAGGAAAAGAGTGTCGTAGCGTGGTAGCCTCCTCCCAGCTATCATTGCATGATTGAAGACCTTGCCAACAAACCAAGTACTCTAAAGAGCCATCCCCCACTGACCTAGATGCCAAAATACCCTGGGGTTGCACCATTAATTCGCCATCCACTGCCATCGATGTGGTAAAACCTGCGGTTGCTGTGACGCCGTGACAGCTTTTTTCAACTTGCTTATGTGGAAGACCAATGGAGCTTGCACCTGTCTGGCAGCGCCAATCGATATGTCACTAGGCCCACCCTCTCAAGCACTTTGAAAGTCCCATAAAAGCCAGGGCTTAGTTTCTCATTCATTCTCGGAGCCAAGAAACACATTTGGTAAGGTTGTAGCTTGAGGTGCACCTAGTCTCCTATCCCGATTTCCACTTCCCTTCGCTTCTTATCTGCCGTTTGCTTTATTCTCTACTGAGCTTGCACCAAATGATGCTTTAACTCAGCTAGAACCGCATCCCTGGTCACTGTCAGTGCAACCACTTCCTCAACCTGCGATGAGTATATCTCTCCTTGGAACAAAATTGGGGGAGACACCCTATAAACGGCCTGAAATGGGGTAGTGCAGCAGTCCCGCTGGCTTAAGTGCGGCGTACTTGCTTTGTCGGCAAATGGAGCAAGCGGCCACATAATCCTTCACCCATCGCTGCATCCCCTTCTAGTAGACCGCAAGCGCCAACCTCTTGTATGTCTGAAAGTATCCCGAATGGCCCCCCATCCCGTTGTCATGATTCTCAGCCAATAAGGAGGGTATGTAAGCTGAATTTGCTGGTAACACTACTCTTCCTTTGATAGAACAGCCTCCCTTTCCTTAAAGAGTAACCAGGAAAATCCTCAGACCCCTACTGCAAGGCAACTACCATTTTCTGCAAATCCGGATCTTCTTTTATCTCAGCTTCTATACTGTCCCAAAGATTTACGTGCGCTACCGAGACAGTCTTGGCTATCATTTTCCGCGAGAAAGCATCCGTTGCCTTATTTTCCAACCTTGACAATACTTGATGTTGAAGTCCAAGCCCAACAACTTTGTTGTCCACTTGAGGTGGGCCAGATCCATCAATCGCTGCTTGGTGAGAAACTTCAAACTCCGCTGGTCCGTAAACACGGTGAAATGACTTCCTAATAAGTAATGCTACCATTTTTGGACAGCAAGCACCACCACTATCAATTCCCTCTTGTAAGCTGATTTTTGACGTGCTCTTGGCGACAATGCTTGACTTAGAAATGCAATCGGGTGCCTTTATTGAGACAACACAACCCTCATTTCGCTTGAGGCATCAGTCTCTATGACAAACTCCTGCGTAAACTCTGGGATAGTCAATGTGGCAAGGGCTGCCATGGGGATTTTAGTTGTTCAAAGGCTGCCATGGCTCTAGCATTCCATTCAAAAGCATTCTTTCTTGTTAAATCTGTCAATGGTTTGGCAATGGTGCCATACCCTTGCACAAACCGCTGATAGAACCCGGTGAGGCCCAAAAAAACCTCGTAAGGTGCATACATCCTTAGGGACTGGCCAAGCAAGCATGGCTGCTATTTTGCTAGGGTCTGCAGCCACTCCTTCAGCCGAGACTATGTGGCCTAAATACTCCATTGTATCCACCGCAAAACTAAATTTTTTGGCATTTAACACAAGCTAATTGGTGGTGAGGATGCAAAATACTTGCTGAAAGTGATCGGCATGACTCTCGACGTCCCGACTATATATAGATTAATATGTCATCAAAGAAGACTAACACGAACTTCTAAAGTAGCGGCTTAAGGATGTCATTCATCAATGCTTGAAATGAACTCGGAGCGTTGATTAAGCCAAAGGGCATTACCAAGAATTCATAGTGTCCCTCATGCCTCTGGAAGGCAGTTTTGTGAATGTCTTCATCGTGCATCCTAATTTGATAATACTCGGACTTCATATCAAGATTGGAAAAAATTGCCGCTCCTGCCAACTCGTCCAAACGCTCATCATCAATGACTGGAATTGGAAATTTGTCCAGTATGGTGATCCCATTTAGAGTGCCGTAGTCCACATAAAACCTCCAACCTCCATCTTTCTTCTTGACCAGCAAGATGGGACTAGCGTACGGACTTATACTAGGCCGAGTGATTCTCGAAGCCAGTTGTAACACCCTACCACACAGAGTCTTATGCTTAAGTCATAAAACAGAGGTGGCGAGGTATTACGACCTCTAAAAATAAGATTTAATATATATAGTAGTGTGAAATATGTTTATAACTAGGAGCCTTTGAAGAAAAAAGGGGGTAAATCAAAACCGTTAAATCGAAAAGCGCAACACTTCGATCGATAACGTAAACGAAACAGATAAAGGATAAGCTAACGCGAGAAGATATACAAGAGAATGCCAAAAATACAGATATCAAGACTCAAGACTCGGTTTGCGAAGATAACCAGTCCGAGCATAGAAGTATACATACATATATAAAGTAGAAGAACCCAAAAGAACCCAAAAGACAAGTTACAGAACCTGTTTCTCCAAAATAACCTCTAAAACAGAAGTCTCCAGCATGCCTCAGCGAGGAGCCTCACGTCCTGCATCTGAAAACCACAAAATCCGCATGGGTGAGAACCGAAAGTTCTTAGCATGGTAACAATGTCCAAATATCTAACATGTAATGTCCTGGAAAAGCCGAAGGCAATCCTAGAACTCCCAATTCATAATCAAAGCATATAAACATACTAAACCATGAGAAATGAAAATAGGCGACTGACTAAGGATCTTCAGTCTAACTAAATATCCCATTTCCAAATCCTTTGAACCTTCTAACCGCCACCAGTAATTTGATATGCGAACACAGTTATATCAAATAAAATGATGCACAAGTAGGAAGCAGATACGACAGTTAGACAATTAGCAAGTAAATATGCAGTCAATTAGGCATTCCAAACAAATAACATATAATGCATATGATGTATGCCTATCCTAGTGGCTGATGAGTCTCATCTGTCGATTATAAAGTCAACCCGACAAGTCCTGGTAGCTAACCATTGGACTGTCCCTCTGTCGGACATCCCCAACTCGAGTTATCCACAACATAATCATAATTCACATCTAACACCCTCACTGGTGTATATTCACAGGGGCGAGCTCATCCGGAACTTTCACAGTGTCCGGCCACACTTACCACATAGGATCAGCAGAGTATCGAGTCTCCACCTGGAGCACGTGGTGGCTAGCCACTGCTTTTATCCAAGGAAACTCGTATCTCAGATAGGTAGAGTGCAACAATCACAATATCAATAACTCAGCATATATGCATTTATTCTCAGCCATAAATCAACATTCATCCCAGCCATCCGGCTTAAATTCATAATTGATAATCAGCCATAAACCATCATCACACACAGCAATTCGGCTCATATCATACACATCATTCTACCATCCTCCTCAACAACTCATAACATCATCGCTAGTCATAACTCCTCATTATATCCCCTTTCTTCATCCACAAGTTATCCTCTTCCCTAGCCTCTTCTCCATCACTAGGCATTTTATATTGATTAAGACTTAAAGGATGAAAATGGGGGTTTATAAGCTTGAAACAGGGCCCCGGAAGGTTATGAGCTTGTTGGGAAGGTGAAAGACTAGAAAACAAGGTTTTTATAAGAAAGAAGGGTCGTGTGCGTGCGCCCCAGAAGAATTTTCAAGATGTGTGTGTACGCACAGGTATAAAATTTTTCAATTCTATTCGCTCGCACTAGGCGTGCGAACGCCCTCAACAGAAATGCTTCCCAACGTGTGCGTGCGCACAAGGCTGTGCATGCGCACAGCTCGCAAGACTTCGTTGGTTGTGTGCGCGCACAAGGCGTGCCAACGCTCCCACCAGCAGCCATATCCCTATGTGTGCGTACGCACAAGGCTGTGCGTGCGCACAGGTTCAAAAATCCACAGGGTGTGCGTGCGCATACAAACCAGAAGTCACAAATTCTGCAGAATTCACAGAATTCAGATTTTCAGACCCAACTTTCAATGATCATATCTCCTTCCACAAAATTCAGATTTTCACCAAATTTAAACCATTGTAAAGCTTGTGAAATTATCTTTCATTTGGTATAAAAAGCATTAAATTCCAAAAACAATAGCTTAAGATATGATTTGTTGAAGTTCATCAAAAATTCATTTTTACCAAAGTTCATAAACTTCCAATTTCCAAAACATACACTTCCAAATTCATTCAAAACCAACCAAAACTCAACCATTCAACATCAAGCATTTCCAACCTCTCATTCAATCCTCAACCCACCAATTCTTCCATTTTTAACAAAATTTTAATTCAATAATTTCAAGTCATAATCAACATTCCATATTTCAATTTCCAAACAAATATTCAATTTCACCAACCACTATATATATATATATATATATGCGAAAAAAAAAGAGAGAGAAAGAAAGAAAAAGCAAGCGGAAAAAGCCAAAATCCCTTTAAACCAAAAGGTAAGGGTAAAATAAAAAAGGTATCCAAGGCTTTGAGCATCAGTGGATAGGAGGGCCCACAGGAATAAAATCCTGGCCTAAGCGGCTAAACCAAGCTGTCCCTAACCATGTGCTTGTGTATATATATATATATATATCCATATCACATGATAAATCATGCTCACCAACAAGAGCCTCAACCTTACCAACAAGTAAGCATATCAAGCCACATCACTTACAACATTACATGCTTTACCAACAATTAGCACCACTCATAATCATTCAACCATTATTCATATATTCAACTCAATCCAAATCATCCAAAAACTACATCAACATTTCAAAATTCTATCCTAGGGCCACTAGCCTATGTTTTCACAACCACATTACATTTTAGATACAGGAAACCGAAACCATACCTTGACCGATTCCCGTTTAACCCGGAACACTTCCAAATTCAACCTTCAAGGTCCCAAAACTTCACCAACAGATTTTTCAAGCTTATTGCCCCACTCCAAAACTTTCCAAAACCATCAATCAAGCTCCAATGTACACACATACATTGCCTAATACACATATTATACACTTACACATCCAAATCAATGACTAAATCACAAAATTCCACGTGTTTAGCTTAGGGTTGAGAATCTTACCTTACCCAATGATCAAAGAGGTAAGATTAAGCCTTCCTCTCAAGCTAATTGGATCCTATAACATCAAAAACTCAAAATCTCAACACCTTTTACCCAAAATTTTTGAAATTAAAGGCTGAAAATTCGAAGAAAAAAATTGTGGCTTACCTTAAGAACAAAATTGTGGGTTTTGTAGAGCTCGACGCCGCGGTCACGTGGGCACAAACGGTGCGTCAATCGGAACTCCGAATCAAAAGTTATGATCAATTGAAGATTGGAGTGAATTTGGAAAAAGGGTTTCTTGCTTTCCCCTTCCCTTTCAGCGTGTTTTTGTTTCATATGGGAAAGGAAGGGCTGTGCCCTTTACTTAATTGGCTATTGGGTTGGGCCAAGGGCCTAATATTGGGCCGATTTTTTTAAAATTGGTGTCAAAATTCTCGTTTTAATTTCTCTATCATATTAAACCATAAAATTCGCATTGCTAATTTTCTAGAATTAATTTTAATTTATGAGTTAATTAGTCATTAATTAACCGAGTTTTACACCAGCATCTTCACAACCATTTCTTCAATTACCGCCTTTTGGTGATGTGGAAAACAGTAAGGCCTAATATTAGGGATAGCAGCCCCTTCCTTTAAGGGAATAGCATGATCATGTGAACGATGTGATGGTAGCCTCGGTAGTGGATGAAAGACTACCTCATGATTGTCCAACAATGTTTGTATTAACTGTGGAACACTTGCAACTGAAGCCGAGTGTAAATTCAGTCCACCGTAACACAATTTCAGGTCGCCTTTCAAAGTTAAAGCCTCCCCAACTTTGAGTATCTCGATCCAAGAATTTGTAAAACTTGCTCTAATGACTCCCAACTTGTCTAACCATGCTAGCCCCAAAACAAACTATGCCTCATCGATGGAAAAAAGGTAGAAATTCTCTGTTACAGACAACCCTTAGAAGCTTAATATGACTCCCCTTGCATTTGCCCTGTCCCCTTGAATTTCGACAGTCAACCACCCTCACTCGGAACTTAGGTGTAGTATCTATGGCTAGCCCCAATTCTGCTGCAATTTCCGGTGCTACGAAGTTATCTGAGGTCCCACAATCAACCATCACTCTCACTCGATGCCCGTTCACCTCAGCCCATGCCTTGAACGACTTATGGTGGCGATAGGAGCATGAAATTTTGAGCTCCAGCTGCTTTATTGTGTCCAGAACAACCTCATGCTCTAACCATTCCCCTTTCTCAGCCTCTGGTTCCATGATCAGTAGCTTGAACTCTTTGTTCTTTCATACATGCTCCGCTGAGTATGGTTCATCATAGATGAAACATTTCCCCTAGCGCGCTTCACCCTATACTCCTCGTTGCTAAGATGTTTCAATCCTCGCCGTCGCAAGGAATTTGTCATCGACTCCATGCCCATATTCGCTACAGAATTAGATGCTATAGCAGGGTGCACAACTTTGGTAGTGGGTGAATTGGCAACAACGAAGTTGGAAGCCGGTGGTTTATTGTGTCCTGATACTCCTTGCAAGGTAGTGTTGTGATTTTCTACCTTTTGTGCTAGTTCCATCAACTCATCCACTGACTATTATAGAAATAGTTTATATTCTTCACCCACTTCCAGTTTCAGCCCGTTCAAGAAGAGGTCCATTAGCAATTCCGGTGTGTGGAGAGACCTCCCACCACCTGAACCACGTGAATGTCCTTCCTTCCATCACAAAGGTGGCGAACGTAAGCCATTCCTCCTCTGGCACTGCGCGTAGCAAGAAAAATTGCTCCACGCATTCAATCCAAACCACCACGTCATGACTGTGGAAGATCAAAAATTCCAGCTTCCGCCATTACTCCGGCGCGCCACGATTTCCCACCAACCAGCCTGGTGCGATCCCAGTGAACCACGCTTGTTCCAATTAGGCGCACGATTTTCGAACGATCCATTCTGGAATCGAAATGCTAAAGTGTCTCTTGCATCGATTGACACATCTCCTCCATGCGCGACTCGATTGTGTCAAATCGTGTCTCCTTTTTTCTTGATCTCGATTGCATCATTCAGCACCAAGATCCTCAAGCTCAAATACCAGTTGATAGGATCTAGCAGAAATTAGGAGATTTTATTCATGAACTAGGAATTGTAAATCACAATCTCTTACTTCACTATTGGATCTAACCAATTCTGGAGAGAGTTTTCTCTCCTGAACTAACGGCAAAACATATTTTTCTAACTAACTAGAACTAACTAGCCCCTAATATTTATTGGCAGTAGGTAAGCCTAGATTATTGCTTATAACATGCTAAACTAGCTTAGAAGAGCTAACCAACAGCCAACCAACAACAATTATAAATTAAGTAGTGAAAATTTAACTTATCTACTCCTTATTTCTCTTCCTATAAATTAATTTAAATATGTTCTTATCAAAGACATACGTAGATGATAATAATTGCTGGCGTTGAAAGTTAGACCGTTTCATTAGTTAATAATCGAATGATTACTTACAAAATTATAACATTACGTGGAATAAAACACATTTTTATCATTACTGTAAAATTTTCCCTTTTAATTTTGGAGAAGGCGGCCTATTATGCAATAAAATACATACAGGCTCACTCGAAATCAACGATGTTTCTTACTACAAAACCAAGATAAATAGACATGTGAATTTCACAATCACATGTAAAATAGAACATTATAGTTGCGGAAACAAATAATCTCATCATCATCATCATTTGTGTAGAGTGAGTGATGATCCTTCCATAGGAGTAAAAGTGTGAAACTTGTAATTTGAGATTGGAATGGAATTGACTAATGCATTTTCATTATAGAAAGTTTGATGCAAATTTTATCTCTGGGGGTATTCTTAGACTTAGTTTGGTAAAGTTTTTATTTTTTAAAAGTAGTTTATAAAAGTTAACTTTTAAAAGATGGCTTTTTAAAAGTTGTAACATTTATTTTTGATTTAAAAAATCAAAAATAGCTTTTAATAAATACAAACAATATTGGTAAAATAACTTTTAAAATTTAAAAATATTATAATAGACATAAATGTAAGTATTAAATTTGAAAATTAGTTAACATATGAGATTATATTAAACTTTTAAATTTTGAAAAGTACATGCCAACTTTGAAAAGTTCTATCTTAGATGCTTTCAAAAATATCCTAATCTTTTAAAAGCTACAAGCACAAATATATAATGAGTAAATGTCCTTTCCGGTCCCTAACAATTTGCCCGATGGACTTTCCACCCCCTAAGAAATCTAAATACCCAAATCGATCCATATCTATTATGATTTCAGTACGTTCCAGTCCCTGCAACCGGATCCGAGCAGGTCACTGGCTGATGTGTCAGTAACTTATCCACGTGGGTTTCTCTCCTTCATAATTGGGACAAATCGCCCCCTGTATCTTTGTTGAAACGTTGCGTTTCATTATGAGCGTTATCTCCTGGGTGTTCATAGTTATTTAGGGTTTTTTCTTTATTCTTCGTTGTCTTCATTGTGTGTAGAGTGAAGATAAAGGGTTTTCTTCTGAAGAACAATATGGCTATGAAAGTCAGAGACTCTTCTTCACGAACCGTGGAGGAAAGCAATGAAGCTGGGGAGAATTTGTGCTGGAGTCCGACTCTGGGTTCCACTGGGAGTATAGGAGAAAAGGCAAACCAAGGCAAGAAAAGATTTGTAGCACCCAGATGTCATTGTGGCACATATGCAATATTGTTTCAATCTAGCACTGTAGAAAATTCGAACAGACTTTTTTTTGGTTGCTCTTATTTTAAGGTAATCATTTTTCAATTTTAGTTTTGTTTCAAAATTCCTTGCCATTACCATGGAGTGTTATTTGTTACAGACCGCAGCTCTACATTGTAAATACTTTGCTTGGCTTGATGAATATGTTGAGTCATATTCACATAAAGCTTATGTCAATCAAAATGGTGTGGTTGAAAGTTTGAAGACGATGGAAGAAAGATTGGAGGCACTGGAAGTAATGATGGCAAAGCAGAAAATTGAAAAAACATTTGGAGACAACACTAAATGCAGAACATTAACCACTTTTTTAGTTGGAATTGCAGTTACACTTATAATTTCATCAATTTGTAGTGGGTTAATTGAGAAAAATGTGAATTTGATTTAGTGTGCAAAGTTATGTAAATAGAAGACAACTACTTAATGTATTTTTGTTGAAATTCATAGCTTGTATGAAGACAACAACTGATGTTATGATTATTTACTCTAATACAGTGATACTTAATTTATTTTATTTCATGTAGTTATTAGAATTTAAAATAGTGTATTGAGATATTATCATATTGTATTATTATGAGTTTGTGAAACACATGTCTATGAAGATAACAATGTAAATAAATATTCAAATCTGTGAGAAATTTGGAATTGCACTCCAATTCCTGAGAGTTTCATAATAGTTGAAACCAACATATAAAGTGATTAAGTGATTCACAAACCAAAGCATGAGTATTTTACAAAAAGTTCACTCCAAAATATGACCTGCTCCAGAAGTTTCACTCAGAAGACCATGTGTGTTTTTTCAACTTGATACTAAAACAAAAACCAAAAAAATTGACTGTATCTCTAAATCAACATTGAGTATTATGTAGACTTCAAATCAGAACCTAATCATAACATCAACACTATAACCAAAATAACTAAGATAGAGTCTCCCCCTAAACCAAAGTTCTACATTTCCTAAACAACATAATATCCATATAGCAAGTTCTTTCACTGTTTTTTTGGTGGAGGCTTCATTCCTGGAGTTGGAATGAACTTGAATAGCCTTGATGAGGTCCCAGTGCTAGCTGCTGCCAAAGTTTCATTGGAGATTG
>NC_029787.2:110599528-110628539 GCF_000816755.2 Arachis ipaensis
CCACCCCCTAAGAAATCTAAATACCCAAATCGATCCCTATCTATTATGATTTCAGTACGTTCCAGTCCCTGCAACCGGATCCGAGCAGGTCACTGGCTGATGTGTCAGTAACTTGTCCACGTGGGTTTCTCTCCTTCATAATTGGGACAAATCGCCCCCTGTACCTTTGTTGAAACGCTGCGTTTCATTATGAGCGTTATCTCCTGGGTGTTCATAGTTATTTAGGGTTTTTTCTTTATTCTTCGTTGTCTTCATTGTGTGTAGAGTGAAGATAAAGGGTTTTCTCCTGAAGAACAATATGGCTATGAAAGTCAGAGACTCTTCTTCACGAACCGTGGAAGAAAGCAATGAAGCTGGGAAGAATTTGTGCTGGAGTCCGACTCTGGGTTCCACTGGGAGTATAGGAGAAAAGGCAAACCAAGGCAAGAAAAGATTTGTAGCACCCAGATGTCATTGTGGCACATATGCAATATTGTTTCAATCTAGCACTGCAGAAAATCCGAACAGACTTTTTTTTGGTTGCTCTTATTTTAAGGTAATCATTTTTCAATTTTAGTTTTGTTTCAAAATTCCTTGCCATTACCATGGAGTGTTATTTGTTGCAGACCGCAGCTCCACATTGCAAATACTTTGCTTGGCTTGATGAATATGTTGAGTCATATTCACATAAAGCTTATGTCAATCAGAATGGTGTGGTTGAAAGTTTGAAGACGATGGAAGAAAGATTGGAGGCACTGGAAGTAATGATGGCAAAGCAGAAAATTGAAAAAACATTTGGAGGCAACACTAAATGCAGAACATTAACCACTTTTTTAGTTGGAATTGCAGTTACACTTATAATTTCATCAATTTGTAGTGGGTTAATTGAGAAAAATGTGAATTTGATTTAGTGTGCAAAGTTATGTAAATAGAAGACAACTACTTAATGTATTTTTGTTGAAATTCATAGCTTGTATGAAGACAACAACTGATGTTATGATTATTTACTCTAATACAGTGATACTTAATTTATTTTATTTCATGTAGTTATTAGAATTTAAAATAGTGTATTGAGATATTATCATATTGTATTATTATGAGTTTGTGAAACACATGTCTATGAAGATAACAATGTAAATAAATATTCAAATCTGTGAGAAATTTGGAATTGCACTCCAATTCCTGAGAGTTTCATAATAGTTGAAACCAACATATAAAGTGATTAAGTGATTCACAAACCAAAGCATGAGTATTTTACAAAAAGTTCACTCCAAAATATGACCTGCTCCAGAAGTTTCACTCAGAAGACCATGTGTGTTTTTTCAACTTGATACTAAAACAAAAACCAAAAAAATTGACTGTATCTCTAAATCAACATTGAGTATTATGTAGACTTCAAATCAGAACCTAATCATAACATCAACACTATAACCAAAATAACTAAGATAGAGTCTCCCCCTATGCCAAAGTTCTACATTTTCTAAACAACATAATATCCATATAGCAAGTTCTTTCACTATTTTTTTGGTGGAGGCTTCATTTCTGGAGTTGGAATGAACTTGAATAGCCTTGATGAGGTCCCAGTGCTAGCTGCTGCCAAAGTTTCATTGGAGATTGCATGAGAGGTTCTCTCTAAGCCTTGTCCTTTTGATTGGGCTTGTATATTGTGAGGAGGTTCGTTGGGTTGCACTGGAGGACCTGGGGGCCTTCTGACACTCTGTTTGGGCCTAAACTTTGGTGCTGCATAATGGGGCTGAGCCTTTGATGCCTGAGTTGTGGCCTGATTCATTGGAGTTGTTTGATCAATTCCTGGAACCTGGTAAAACAATAGTGAATCACATTTGGACTCCAAACTACAACTTTTGTGTTCAAAAAAAGTAAAGAACTATGGTGTGTCTATTTACCTCTGCAGTTGGGGCATTTTGTGAAATGTTTATCTCATCTGACTCTACATGCGGCCTCTTTGGCATTTTTTTCTTGTTTTTCCTAGCCGTATCCTGTATGACAGAAACATGTTTCGCAGCCACATATGTTTTCAAATATTAACTCATTGTGAATACTCAAAGACACAACCCAAAATGTATACGAGTTACAAAATACTTGTCCAAAGAAAAAAACTTACAAAAGGGTCCAGGTGAATAGGTTCAGGTTCTTCAACATGTATGTTATTTACACCACCATCAATACCAGCCACATTCCCTATAGGGTGAGGGGCAGGAGCTAAATTTTCAATCATCACAACCAAAGCTTTGCTAGCCGCTTTTGCCTTCTTTCTTTTTGGTTGCCAGTCGGGTTTAGCTGGTGCTCCCTTGCATGTTTTATAATAATGCCCCTTCTCCCCGCATTTGCTACACGTTACCTGAAAAGTTCTTCTCACTTTGTCGTCAATCACTGGGAGGGGGAGGGGGTGCACTGGAATCAGTCCTGCGTTTCTTTGGACGACCAGCTGGTCTTACTATCCTGGGGGGTTGTGGCTTTGGATGGTCTGTCTTCTCCCAAAATTCTTCGCTGTTCACCGGATTTACACATAAGTCATATGTTTTTCTCACAGCATCCATAGTGAGATAAGGGCTCACAAAGTCTTCGGCAGCCTTAATTCTCAACTTAGAGATAGCAGCAACTGCGTGGACACATGGCAACCCTATACAACAGCAATAAAAACATGAATATGATGCGGTAAAAAATGTGAAAATAACAAGACAAGAATTATAATTAATGTTTACCTGTCAACTGCCATGTATTGCAAGTGCATGTATGTTGTTGGATATTGACACCCAATTTGTGTTTTCCCCTAGTAACTTCAAATAGAACCCTGTCATTATCTCCGCTCCATTGTGCATTCCATTTATGACTCTGTGGTTTAATGTGCTTGTCAAGTCTCCACTGCTGTGCTGGTGCCAGTTTCTCAGTGCACCTCCCTAAAATTCTCTTGTGCTTGGCCATCTTTTTCATTATTGTACACCTTATCTCTTCACACATTGTTAGAATCGGCTTCTCCCTAGCCTCAACTATCATAGAATTCCAAACCTCACACATGTTATTGGTGAGGCTGTCATTCTTCGGACCATGACTGAAATATGCCTTGCACCAAGTTGCTGGGTCAAATTGATTCATATACTCCCATCCTCCGCGGCACTCACTTTTAAACTTCTCCATTGATGCTTTGAACTGCACCTGAGTAGTGCACTTGGCAGCATGCCATAACAGTCCCTTTACCTGCTTGTTATTGAATTTTTGTTGAAGATTCTTCCAAATGTGCAACACACAATTTCTATGGTGTGCATAGGGCATGACTTCCTTTGCAGCACGCATAAGTCCCTGCAAGTTTGGTTTAAAAACCAAATATAAGTCCTTTATAATTGCTACAGACATCTAATTATAATTTAGTTATATTGTGCAAAATTGCATTTTATTAAACTGAAAAAGGCATGCCAATTATAATTGTTACAAATATCTAATTATAAGTCAATTATATTGTGCAGAATTGCATTTATAAAACTGAAAATGGCATGCCAATTACAACTGTTACAAACATCTAATTATAATCCAACATGTGCAACAGAAGTCTATAGCCATAAACTAATTATAAGTCAATTATATTGCGCAGAATTGCATTTATAAAACTGAAAATGGCATGCCAATTATAACTGTTACAAACATCTAATTATAATCCAACATGTGCAACAGAGGTCTATAGACATAAACTAATTATAAGTCAATTATATTGTGCAGAATTGCATTTATAAAACTGAAAATGGCATGCCAATTATAACTGTTACAAACATCTAATTATAATCCAACATGTGCTACAGAGGTCTATAGACATAAACTAATTATAAGTCAATTATATTGTGCAGAAATGCATTTATAAAACTGAAAATGGCATGCCAATTATAACTGTTATAAACATCTAATTATAATCCAACATGTGCAACAGAAGTCTATAGCCATAAACTAATTATAAGTCAATTATATTGTGCAGAAATGCATTTATAAAACTGAAAATGGCATGCCAATTATAACTGTTACAAACATCTAATTATAATCCAACATGTGCAACAGAGGTCTATAGACATAAACTAATTATAAGTCAATTATATTGTGCAGAATTGCATTTATAAAACTGAAAATGGCATGCCAATTATAACTGTTACAAACATCTAATTATAATCCAACATGTGCAACAGAAATCTATATCTAATAAGACAATTATCTTGTGCAGACTGTATTTATAAAACAATATCTAATAATCTAAACAATATCTACACTATAATCCAACTAAACTCTGCAGAATTATAATCAATATCAGAATAGGTTGGCAAATGATGTTACCTTCTGTTGGTCGGACATGAGATTCCATCCACGCACTTGATGGTCTCCCAAATCATCCTGAAGTCGAGTTAAGAACCACATCCAATTCTCTGTATTTTCTGCTCTTGTAACAGCATATGCAATAACGAATACATGGTTGTTAGCATCAAGTGACATTGCAGTTAGGAGTTGGCCTCCATAATACCCCTTTAAAAAGCATCCATCTAGGCCTATTAGTGGTCTACAACCCTTAACAAAACCATTTCTGCACGCATCTAAGCATATGTAAATTTTGTCAAACAGCAGTAGAGATTGCGGAATTGGGTCAACACACATGTCAGCCGTGCTGCCTGGGTTAGTCCTGTGCAACTCTTGTAAATAATCCCACAACTTCCCATATTGTGCCTTGTCATTCCCAACAACAATTTTCCTGGCTGCTTTCAAAGCCCTTTGGATCATTTTTGGATGGACCTGAACATTGTAGTCCTGTTTCATATGCTCCGTTGCTTCCCTCGGTGTTAGCTTAGGCTGTGTTGCCAACCTTTTTTCCAGCTTATCTGTGACCCATGCCCTATCGGCCAAATTGCTTCCATAATCCCTTCCACATGTATGCTTGTTGTGAAATGTTTTTATCTCAAATGCCATTGTTTTTGAGTTCCTTGCCATATATATTAACCATGGACAGTTCTCCTCCGCACATCTAGCCCTGACCCACTCCTTCTCATTCTTGATATACATGCAATCTCTTCCATCCCAAACAAATACATCCTTCAAGGCCTTCTTAAATATCTCCATAGTCGAAAATTGCATTCCAAGCTCAAACCGAACCTCTCCATATTCATTTTCTTCATTGAAATCAAGTCCGTGTATTGTCCTCTCATCCTCAGAAGATACCGGGGTATGACACTCTTCAGAAGCATATTCATAGTTGTAGTCATCACTATCACTCTTCTCTTTAACCACTGCTGGACCTCCTAGTTCATCTTCTACTGGCCCTCCCATATCTGTTTCTACTGGCCCTTGGGTAGAACCCAACCCACTAGGAGGTGTCTCAATTCGATTTCCTTTACTAGATTCACCGTATAGCACATGTCTCTTCCTCCTCCTCCTAGTATACCTCTTTGATGATTTCTTACCATTTTTCTTAGGTGACACTTTCTTCTTGTTTGATGGAGACACAGATGCTTTTTCCTTTATTTTTTTTCCATGTCTTTTTGGTGACTCAATATCACTACTATCAGTCTCAAAACTAGGAGGAGGAGGCTTGTAGGCCTCATCCTCGGCACTCTCGTATCCATCATCCGATGAGGATTCCTCTGTGACCACAACGGACTCTTCCTCTGGTTCTGCCTCTGGTTCGACTGCCATTGGTTGACTTACCGGGTGCTCAAAGTAGATGTAGAACTCATTTCTATCTGGACAACTTAGAGTGGCTTCACACATGTCATTAATATCCTGGTCACCCTTAAGGATATGAAGCCCAAACTCCAGGTTTCTTGCTGCTGGATCAAGCCAGTAAATTTCTTTGTATTCTATATAACCTAATCCCCTGAAGAGTTCTTCCAAGTCCTTCTTGTTGACAAAATCAACATCCATGGGTGGAAATTTTTCAATCTTTCCATCTACGTACCGTAGCACTCCATTTGGATCTTTCTTGAGTATCCCACCATGATGAAAAACAGGGATAACAAACACAGACATCTGTAAAAATCCAAACTATAACTCAGTAACAGAGCTATACTTCAAACTTAATCAACAGCAAATAGACTAAAATATCTATCAGTTAAGAATTCTTAACTCATCAATAAGCAGAAAGGTAGAAACTTTCAAAGTTAACATCACTATTATAGTTTCACAACAACTCTAACTCATCAAACAAAACTAGTACTTCACCCCATCCACCCATAATCAACATGCAGAGGAGAACTGAGTTATCAAAGCTAATTTCACTCCCACTATCTGACACACTCCTCAATTTGACTACAGTGAAACATAAAGTAAGTAGAAGAGAACGAAAGATTGCTTACCGTTTCAAAGAAACTTGCCAAATGCTTCCAATGTCTTCCCACACAGTGGTGCAGCACGATCGCACGTCCTCAACGTAACGCTCTTTTGGAGGGAAGGAGAAAGGTTTCAGAGTTAGGGCCAAATGTAAATGAAGAGGGAGAGGAAGGTGTTTTATGGAATAACGCTCATAATGAAACGCAGCGTTTCAACAAAGGTACAGGGGGCGATTTGTCCCAATTATGAAGGAGAGAAACCCACGTGGACAAGTTACTGACACATCAGCCAGTGACCTGCTCGGATCCGGTTGCAGGGACTGGAACGTACTGAAATCATAATAGATAGGGATCGATTTGGGTATTTAGATTTCTTAGGGGGTGGGAAGTCCATCGGGCAAATTGTTAGGGACCGGAAAGGGCATTTACTCTAAAGTAAATGAAGAACAAGTAATTTAAATGGCAAGTAAAATAAGTAGATGACTGTAAATAAATAAATAACTGTAAAATAAACTTTTAGCAAGGTATGAGAAACTAGAGGTCCTATCCTAACTATCCTTATCAATGATGATGAAAATTGAATCTGAATTCCACTTTGTTAACCTTTACTAAGATAAAGGAAGGTCAAGGGATTAATTGGTTTGATCTTCGAATCCTATTTATTTCCTAAGAAAAGATTGGGATTATTGAAGTTCAATTTAATTAACAAAGATAACAATTATCAATCATGTTTGAGTTTGATAACTCCTGAGTTACTGATTTCTTAACCAAGACCAAAAGAAGAAAAGTAAATCTACTAGCATAAAAATGTCTTTAGATTGGGAATAATCAAAGAGTAATTTGGTGGAGGTGCATATTCATTCTTTCATGGATAATCAGTCCGAAAATAAAATAAATTTATTAAAAATATATATGCCATACATCTTTGATGGGTATGCATGTGTGTCCACATCAAGTTGGATAATTCAGAAATTCCCAGATATATTTGGAGTCTTATAAATTCCTTTTATCAGTCCAAAAATCAACATACTCTACTAAAAAGAAATACCTCAAAATAAATTTAATTTTTGTATAATTAAATTGTTTGCATTCTAACTTCTAAGTGTAAGAAAATTTAAAATCATATAAACACTCCTAACAAATAAAGCCAAAAATACATAAAAAGCAAACAAATGTCATAGACTCATAGGCATGAAGAGGGGAACATTAAATTGTTTTGAGCCCAACTTCCCCCTGTAATGAAAAGGATAGAAAGATAATATTGGAAAAATTTTGGACAGTTAAAAATCGTTGAAGATGAGAAGCTGATAAACACAAAAAGGGGAACAAGAGGTGGCTGTGGATTTTTTTTGCAATCTCATCAGAGATCAGTCACTCTCAACCTCAAGGGTCTCTCTCTCTATTCAGATTTCAGATGCAAAACCCTACTTAGCATTTATTACATTTTTTTTTCTACATTTGCATAAAGAACCCATCAAATAAATAAAAAAAGAAAGGAACTTTACATGGTCTTTATTCGTACTCCCCCTTCTGCTTAGTGACAGGTCTTTCTCTCCCAAATTAGTTGGAATTAGGTAAAGTTTACTCCTTTTCTGTAATTGATTTCTGGGTTTCGTTCGCTTGAGCTTTGAGTTTTGTTGCTGAAGCCTCAAAATTACATTTTTGCAGGAACTGAAGGACGAGCAAGTGGTGAAAAGTGATGATTTTTCATTCATCACAAGCTATGAATTCTCCAATTCACGCTCCTTCATCGCCTTCCTCTTCTTCTTGCTCTTATATTCGCTGTCCTCCTCCATGCCTCACTCATGCTTCTCGCAATTTCAAGTTTCCTCTGTAAGTATTGCTTTCGGCCTTTACTCCCATTAGTGTTTCATATCTTCGGTATTTAAAGATGGACTCATTTAGCTAGAAGCACCATGTTCTGACATCCGAGTTAGTTACCCTGCCTATTATATTGTTAAAAATCTGAGATCCAATTCTAAATAGGGTTATTTTCATTGCTTATATTGTGTCCACAATGTCCATAACAAAAAGTTAATTTCTATATTGAGTATTCCTTTAGTGTTTATTGTTGGCATTATAAGATTGCTTTTTTAACATAAAATATTCCATTGCTTAAGGAAATATTATAATGTTATGTCAACTACTCTTTGTTCCCTCTGAAGTTTACAGAAAGTGTCGAAGACCATAAGCTTTCGTTTATAATTTTGTTTCCATTGGGCAGAAAACCCAACTTAATCCTGGCTTTCTAAATAAGCATGTGTTGTATGCTATGAGCCCTTTTGCTTGCCTGTTCCAAACATTTGGTATGAACATCTTAATGCCAAAAGTATGTTTTTAACATGTTCTTATTAAAATTTGTTATTCATGTAATTCAGTTATCTTATTGCTAAATGTTAGTAGATTTTGCAAAGTTTTTTAATATTTTTTACTTTCATAGGTTGTTGCCACAGGCAATCTGCACCTCTCAAAAGATGTATCGCTGTTCTGGAGGCCAAGCAGAGACTTCAACTACCGCTAACCCCTTGAAGAATTACACCATGGGAAGATGTTCCCCAGGATGGTCTGAAGCACAACCCTTTATTTCCAAGCAATCACTCAGGCGGCACTTGTTGCCGGTTGATGCTTTAGTTACTCCAACAGCTCAAGATGTTTCTGATTCTGGTACACCTCTTGTTGGTGATGATAAGATTGGAGTGTTATTGTTAAACCTTGGAGGACCAGAGACTCTAGATGATGTGCAGCCTTTTCTGTTTAACCTTTTTGCTGATCCTGTACTACTCTAGCTTTAACCCTCTATTCATCTGAATGATTGTTTTTATTTCTATATAGGCTGAGATGAGCTAAAATGTTCAATTTCTTATTTTTTGTTGTATAGTTATTTGTTGTTTGCAACTATGCAGGATATTATACGATTGCCAAGGTTATTTAGTTTTCTTCAAAAACCGCTAGCCCAATTTGTATCTGTGGTACGAGCACCAAAGAGCAAAGAAGGCTATGCTTCAATTGGTGGTGGATCTCCTCTTAGACGTATGACTGATGAACAGGCATGATGCTTCCTGATGGCTTTTTTTTAATACTATCACCGGTTGATTACAAATCTTCTGAACAAATAAAAGTTAGAACTTCTTTATCTGAGATGAAATATTGCTTGTTGGTAATTATAATTTTAGCATTGTGGAATTTTTAGTTGTCTCATCCTTAATTTCTTTGTTCCTTTTTCCTGACCACTTCAAGTGCAATTTTTAAGCTTTCACTAGTCCATATGATTTTCAGCTGACTTAAATTTTTTTTGCTAACATAACATGTCTACACCAACAAATACTTCCCCCTTTTCTTTTTCTGTTATTATTACAACTCTTTTAATGATTCTCTACACAGGCAGAAGAGTTAAGGAAATCTCTTTGGGCCAAGAATGTCCCAGCCAAAGTTTATGTCGGGATGCGTTACTGGCATCCATTTACTGAAGAAGCAATTGAACAGGTATTTGATAAAAATATGAAATTGGATGGCATTTGATTAAGATTATGCCTCCTCATAGCAACTTCTTCTCAGTTTCAATTAAGATTATCTCACAATACCCCATATGGTATCATAAACAGCACACTGCCATAGAGGAGGATATAGTAAACACTAAACAGGGTGGAGGGCACCTGATATGACACAGATGAACTAATACTTGTCATAGTAATTGATGTAACTTTATTTTTGTTTATCTGTTTATGTTATATTCTCATTCTAGTTATGATTTTTCATCGTGTAGATTAAAAGGGATGGCATTACAAAGCTTGTTGTGCTTCCCCTTTATCCACAATTTTCAATATCAACTAGCGGTTCAAGTCTGCGTCTCTTGGAGAGTATATTCCGGTAATTATTATAAAATGCACTGTTATCACATCATTACACTTCAATATTCATCTGACATTTTGTATTATTATGAATTATTTGTTGTTTCTTCAGCGAGGATGAGTATCTAGTCAACATGCAGCATACAGTAATACCTTCATGGTACCAACGTGAAGGATACATAAAGGCCATGGCAAATTTAATTGAAAATGAGCTGAAAACTTTTGACCATCCTGAGGAGGTACTGGATCATTTCTTTTGATTTATGTTTTAAAGGAAAGAATAAACAGGAAAGGTGTGCTTCCTTGACATTTGTATCTTATCATTGCCATTCTTCCACTTCAAATATAAACAGCATAACATCTGTTGCCATTGTATAATTATTTCTGGTTAGGATATAGCCAAACAAAACGTAGGAGTAGCTTTACTTAATTTTATCGAAAATATTCATTGTTAACCTTAGTAGCTGATGTGTACTGCAGGTCATGATATTCTTTAGTGCACATGGGGTGCCTCTTGCTTATGTGGAAGAGGCTGGTGATCCATACAAGGCTGAAATGGAGGAATGTGTGGATTTAATCATGGAAGAGCTTGAGAAAAGAAAGATAACAAATCAATACACCCTTGCTTATCAGGTAGCTACTAAGACTAAGAGAACTTGAACGTTAGTCATCAAGACTCGAGTGAGATTTCGTTTTAGATTTTCTAACAATTGATCACAATTATGGTTACAGAGTAGAGTTGGACCTGTGGAATGGTTAAAACCCTATACAGATGACACAATAGTTGAACTTGGGAAAAAGGGCGTAAAAAGTCTGCTAGCTGTACCAATAAGGTAATGCCATCCTACTACCTTGTCTCTCTCCTCCCCTTCTCACACTGACACACAGAATAAGTGACACTATTAAGTTGTTTAACTTCTGCTTGGTTCACAGCTTTGTTAGTGAGCATATTGAAACACTAGAAGAAATTGATGTTGAGTACAAAGAACTTGCTCTAAGTTCTGGTATAGAAAAATGGGGTCGAGTTCCTGCTCTGGGATGTGAACCCACCTTCATTTCGGATTTGGCGGATGCTGTAATTGAGAGTTTGCCATATGTTGGGGCGATGGCAGTCTCAAACCTCGAAGCACGACAGGTACTCTTCTGATTGAAACTTGAAAGTATATGTTGCTTTAGCCATTTTCACACTAATAAAGAAGTTTAAAACCAATAGTTGATTATGAAATAACAAATTTATTATATTAATATTCCATGTAATGTAATAGAAAAATTTTGGCTCTATTGCAGTCATTAGTTCCATTGGGCAGCGTAGAAGAGTTGTTGGCAGCATATGACTCGCAACGTAGGGAGTTGCCACCACCAGTATTGGTGTGGGAATGGGGTTGGACTAAAAGTGCCGAAACTTGGAATGGAAGAGCAGCTATGCTGGCAGTGCTGCTTCTATTATTTTTAGAAGTCACTACTGGTGAAGGATTTCTGCACCAGTGGGGAATATTGCCCTTGTTTAGGTGAATTACGAAATAAATGAGTGAATATGAAATTCCTGCCCTGCCCTCAGAGGCAATGGAACCTAGTTTTTGCTTATATGTATATGCATAACCGTTAGCATCACATATGCTACTTAGAATCTAAGGCATAAATTCCGGAGTCATCAAATATAGTTTAGATACAAGCATATGAGAATGGTAACGGGAGACCAAAAAACAAATGTATAGTGATTTGGATTGTATACGAAGCAGAATGTATGTATTAAAGCAACTTGACTTGGAAATCTACTCTAGAGGATTCTTGTTCAGAAACGGTTATTTTCATTCATAACCAATTTCTGCTGAACTTATTATTATGAAGCACTGTTATATTATTCCGTTGATGAAACATTGAAACGAGAGATTTTGAAAAGGGTGTATCAGTTCGTTTCTTACTAGCCTGCGATTGGCCAGAAAACAATGTTCAAATTAAAACCATGTGACATGTTTGAAAACGAAAAAAAGAATTGCCGTGTACCCCGTAAAATTCGGAACCAATATCAATATAAAAACCGACTAAATAATCCGGAGATAATAACGCAGAACTCAACCACAATTTGATTATGGTTTCACACAAGTCAAACACCATCTCTAAGCTGTTATCAACAATAACGGCACTCATGATCCAACCGAAAAGATCGGAACAAATAAGGGGAAGCTAACACTTCATTCACCTATATAAACAAACCAGATAGCCCAGGAGAAGGTAGGTCACAAATACATCTCACTCTCTCATTCGTATTGTTTTCTTAACATCTTGTACTGACTTGAGCGTCGGAGTGCTTTTTGCAGGTACTCCTGCCGCTGTGTTTCGCATTGCTGAGCTTTTTCCACTATTTTCTCCAAGACGACGTTAGCTCTTCCCAAAGCCGAGCAATCGCGGAAGGAGTCTTATACCTCGGTTGAACTTGGACGGAACATTTGGTGCCCACCGTGGGGCCGTGATTCATCTAATCCCACTATTTCCCAATGTTCTGAAAACCGGTTCGAACCGGCCAGTCAAACCGGTTGAACCGTGAACCGGTCGCTGTAACGGTTCGGATAATAAGAAAAACTGTAGATTTTGAAAACCGGACTTGAACTGACGAACCGGCCGGTTATCGGTCGGTCGAACCGAATATGTTTAGTTGGTTGTTTTTCTTATTTGACTTGAGTTTGTATTTGAATGAGATCATAATATTTTGGTTTTATTTTGGATGATATTTTAAAGTTTATATTAAACTATAATTATGTTTTAATGTATTTATTTATATTTTAATTATTATTTTATTATAAAATGGTTTTTTTGGTTCAACCACGGTCGAACCGGTTGAACCTATGAACCAGTGAACCAGTAACGAGAACGGTTCGATGACCGGTTCGGTTTTCAGAACCTTGCTATTTCCTTTACCTAGCTTTTTATTCTTATCTTTTACAGGATCTCTGATCCTCAAGTATGGCTAATAATGGAGTCCATCAACCCACGCAAGCGGAGCTCATGGCTCAGATTGCTGAGCTCCAGGCAGAAGTATGAAGGATAGCCGAACTGTCCGTCCATAACAATGCCGGAAAGAATGAGGAGGGGAACTCCAAAGGCTCAGCTCAAAGTCACACAGACCCATTGAGCATCAATCCGCCAAGAGAGAAGCTGACCTTAGACAACCCATTCTCGGAAGAGATCACCAGCTTTCAGATGCCAAAGAATTTCGTGCTACCTACCACTTTGGAGCCATACAAGGGGATTTGTGACCCCTGTGCTCATGTTAAAAAATTCCAATCCATGATATTTTTTAACGGCGCTAACAACGAACCTGTACTTTTCCGAGCCTTTCCTACTTATCTTGATGGTGCTGCACTACTTTGGTTTTCTAAATTGTCTGCAGGTTCGATCTCCACATTTGAAGAGTTGGCGAGATCCTTCATCGACTACTTCGCAGCTTCGAGGATATACGTACGCGGATCAGATTACCTTGGCACCATCATACAAGGACAACACGAAAGTCTAAAGGAATACATGACTTGGTTTGCCGAAGCGACCATGGAAATACCAGATCTAGACCCAGCAGTCCACCTGTATGCCCTTAAGGCCGGCTTCCGACCCGGTAAGTTTCGGGAAACCATTGCGGTGACTAAACCAAAAACACTGCAGGAGTTCCGAGAAAGAGCAGCTGGACAAATGGAGATCGAAGAACTCTGGGAGGCTGAAAGAACGGACAGAAAACCACATGGGAAAGAAGAAGATAAGACTATAAGATCGCTAAACAATAAGGAACCAAGGAAGCCATTCAAACTCTCCCCAAAATTTGACAATTATACCCGATTCAACACAAAGAGAGAAAAAATAATCAAAGAGATTCTCAACGCCAAAATAATAAAACCTTCAGCCCGACCAGGAAGTTATCAGGATTAACGATTTGTAGACAAGAGCAAACATTGTGCTTTCCATCAGAAGTATGGGCACACGACGGATGAATGCGTAATCGCCAAAGACTTATTAGAAAGGTTAGCCCGGCAAGGCCTCTTGGATAAATATGTCGAAGGAAGAAGAAGAAAAGAAAACATTCGAGATCGAGAAGATCTCCAACGAACCTCAGAAGGCAAGGACGACAATAGATGGTCCGAAACTAATCCACCAAAGGGGATCATAAACTCCATATCCGGAGGATTCGCCGGGGGAGGCGTGACAAACACAGCACGCAAACGAAGTTACCGAGAAATGCTGACAATCGAAGGAACAGTACCACAAAGTAACAAGGATACAATCGATCTCAAAATCACCTTCATCCAGGCCGACATATCTTCGACCATCCCGAACCTAGATGATCCAGTGGTGATTTCTATCCAAACAGGCGAGCTACTGGTAAGAAAAGTTCTTTTGGACCCAGGTAGTAGTGCAGACGTTCTTTTTTATTCTACATTCCAAAAAATGAAACTATATGGAAAATCCATGCAACCTTCATTCGGAGAACTGGTAGGGTTCTCCGGAGAAAAGATCCCAATTAAAGGCTATATATGGCTAAAAACGACAATGGGAGACACCCCATTGTCACAGACCATTGACATCCAATATCTTATTGTCGACTGTCCCAGTCCTTACAATATTATCCTCGGAAGACCTGCTCTGAACATGTTCAGAGTAGTAGTGTCTACCTTACATTTATGTGTTAAGTTTCAGGCACAGGATGGCAAGATAGCAACACTCCACTCAGACCGCCAACAAGCTCGGAAGTGTTACAATACAAGCCTAAAAAATCCGATGTGAGACAAAAATATCAACAAGAGGTCAAGGCTATCCACAGCACGAACGAAATACTATCCCTAGCAGAGCTCGACCCTCGGGAGGACACCCAAGAAAGACCTCAACCAGCGGACGAACTCCAAAAAGTTCCCCTGACATCAAAACCAGGACAATTCACCTGAATTGGCCGAGCCCTTCAAGGACAAGAGCAATTGGAACTTATAAAGGTACTACAAGACAACGCCGATCTATTTGCCTGGACCTCGGCAGATATTCCAGGAATAGACCCAAACATTATTTGCCACAAGCTCGCCATCGACAGAATGATCCGACCTGTAGCTCAAAAGAAAATGAACATCGGGGCGGAAAAAGCAAAGGCAGCTCTAGAGGAAACTAAGAAGGTACTCAGTGCCGACTTCATCAAAGAAATCCGCTTCACCACGTGGCTCTCGAACGTGGTAATGGTAAGAAAGAATTCAGGTAAATGACGCATGTGCGTCGACTTTACAAACCTCAACAAGGCATGTTCAAAAGACGCCTACCCACTGCCATGTATTGACAAACTGGTAGATAATGCTTCAGGGTTCAAAAGCTTAAGTTTCATGGAAGCATACTCTGGTTACAACCAGATCCTTATGCATCCAGAAGACCAGAGCAAAACAGCTTTCATAACTGAACATGGAAATTTTTGTTATAGAGTAATGCCATTTGGTCTAAAGAATGCAGGTGCAACATATCAGCGACTAATGGACAAGGTATTCCACCAACAAATAGGTCGGAATATGGAGATCTATGTGGATGACATGGTCGCCAAGACTACACCAAAAAGATCGCACTGCGATGACCTCAAGGAAATATTCAATCAGATCCGAGCATATAATATGAGACTCAATCCAGAAAAATGTGCTTTCGAATTACAAGGAGGCAAGTTCCTCGGCTTCATGCTGACTTCACGGGGAATCGAAGCAAACCCTGAAAAATGTGAAGCGATACTTAATATGGCAAGTCCGAAAACAATTAAGGAAGTACAACAACTGACAGGGAGAGTGGCTGCCTTGTGACGATTTTTACCTGCAGTATCAAACCGATCATATCATTTCTTCCAGACGATATCTAAAGGTAAAAAATTCGACTGGACAACGGAATGTAAAATAGAATTTGCCGAACTTAAGGCCATCCTGTCTTCGCCACCAGTACTACAAAGCCCAGAAGTCGGTTTACCCTTGTATTTATATTTATCTGTTTCCAATTTTTGTATAAGCTCGGTTCTTGTCAGTGAGGCAGGAAAAATACAAAAGTCAGTATACTTCGTCAGTAGAGTCATGCAGCCAACAGAAAAAAGATATCCCAAAATAGAACAACTGGCCTTGGCATTAGTAACAATAGCAAGGAGGCTAAGACAATACTTCTAGAGCCACACAATAATCGTAAGAACAAACCAACCACTAAGGCAAATACTAACAAAACTAGAACTGGCAGGACGGTTGACCAAGTGGTGCATCAAACTTTCTGAGTTCGATATTCAGTTTCAATCAAGATCGGCTCTGAAGTCATAGATCCTAGCAGACTTCGTTTCCGAACTCACACCTGACGAGCATCACTACGAGCAGATTTGGGAGTTACATGTAGATGGCGCATCAAACCGAGAAGGAAGCGGAGCCGGGATAGTACTAAAGGAGGGAGAAACAGTAATGGCCGAGCAATCCCTTCAATTCCACTTCCCGGCAAGCAATAACCAAGCCGAATATGAGGCGCTCATAGCAGGTCTCAAGCTCGCCCTCAGCTTCCAAGTACAAAGCCTGGTAGTACATTGTGACTCCCTCTTAGTGGTTCAACAAATCAAAGGAGATTTCCAGGTAAAGGATCTTTTGTTAGAGCGGTATTGGCTCATAGTAAAGGATCTTATTTCAAAATTTAATAAATTTATCATATCACATGTGCATAGAGAGAAGAACACTAGAGCGGATATCTTATCTAAGCTCACCGCTACTAGAGCAACAACACACATATAAGCACTATCACAACTCACTCTAGAAAAACCTAGCATTGAGTCACTATGCATAATGAGCATCACTCATACAAACGATTGGAGAATACCTTTTCTTGAGTATATTAATACAGTGACTATCCCCAGAAGTGAGACTAACCCTCAAAAGTTTAAGCGAAAAGTAAGTTTTTTTACAACTATCGCAGGAGAACTATACAGACATGGTTTCTCACACCCATTACTAAAATGCCTCGGCAAAAACGAAGAAAATAAAGTTATGAACGAGGTCCACGAAGGCGTATGTAGAAACCACATAGGAGGACGAGCTCTGGCAGCAAAGATTGTCCGAACAGGATATTATTGGCCGACCATGAAGAGGAACTGCATAACAAAAGTCAAAACCCGCGACAATTGTCAAAAGCATACCACTGTCTCAATGAAACCTGCCGAGGTAATGCACAACATGGAGGTAAGCTGGCCTTTCTATAGATGGGGGCTCGATATCCTCGAGCCTTTCCCAGTAGCACCAGGTCAGGTAAAATATCTTTTAGTCTCAATAGATTACTTCTAAAAATGGATAGAAGCACAACCACTAGAAAGAATAACTACCGAAAAGTTACGATCTTTTATATGGAAAAATATCATATGCCGATTTGGAATACCTAAGGAGATAATATCAGATAATGGTAGACAATTTACAGATAACAAACTTGCGTCCTTTTTGAAAAACTTTAACATTCAGCATCATTTTAGCTCGGTCGAGCACCCACAAACAAATGGGTAGGCCGAAGCTGCTAACAGAGTAATCTTGCAGGCAAGGAGAAAAAAGCTCAATGATGCGAAAGGTGAATGTGCAGACTTGATCCCAGAAATACTGTGGAGTTATAACACAACAATACAAACTACAACGGGTGAGACCCCATTTAAATTAGTGTACAGCACAGAGGCACTGATACTAATCGAGGTCGGCATCCCACCTTAAGGGCCGAGCTAGACCTCGTGGAGGAAGATAGAGACGTTGCCGCTATCAAACAAAGAGCGATGAAACAACTAGTAGAACGAAGACACAATAAAAGGGTAGTACCCAGAACATTCAACGAAGGGGACATAGTCCTCAGAAGAACAGAGGAAGCAAGAAGACCTCCATCGCACCGCAAACTCGCCGCAAATTGGGAAGGACCATTTCGGATCGCAAAAGTGCTCGGAATGGGGGCTTACCAACTACAAATGCTACAAGGCGACTGACGAACTGAAGATTGATGGTTTAGAATTTACAATAAATTCTCGTTGCAAGTATAGTTTCTAAACCAACAAAAAATTCTTTCATACAAAAACTTGTTTGTCACTTAAGCAAACCCAATAAAAATAAATAACCGAAGTATTTAAACCTCGGGTCGTCTCTCAAGGAGTTGCAGGGCAGTATGATTTATTATTGGTTATGAAAAAGGTAAAATTTTTGGGTTTTCGAAATAAGGAGCAGGTAATTTAAATGACAAGAAAAATAAATTAATAATAATAAAATCTCTTGGCAAGGTATGAGAAATTGAGGTCCTATCCTAGTTATCTTTAACAGGTGTGAAGAGAATTGGATTCTGCTCTCACTTAAATTAACCCTTGCTAAACAAAGGAAAGTCAAGTGGACAAATTGATTTGATCCTCAGGTCCTAGTCAACTCCTATGGGAAGACTAGAGTTATTGGAGTACAAATTAATCAGCAAGAATTCCAATTTCAATCAACAGCTGAGTTTGACAACTCAAGTGTTGCTAATTACTTAACCAAAACCAAAAGGGAAAAATAAATCTAAATTGAATTGAAAGCATCATAAAATAATCATTAATCTGAAATACCTCAAATTGCATTTAAACATAAATTCAAATTCTAACATGGAAATTTTGTAAATCAATAATGAAAAGATAAATGACAATTAAAGCAATGGAATAAATGAAAGTAGAAAATAAATTTAATTGTCAAATCCTAATCCTAAATCCTAAATCCTAAGAGAGACGAGAGAATTTCTCTCTCTAAAACTACATCTAAAACCTCAAATTATGAATATTAATGTTGTTCTATGTATCTCCTTTTGATTCCTCCATTCTCTGGCTTATATTCTGTGTTTCTGGCTTGGATTTGGGCCGAAAAAGGGTCCAAAAATCGCTGGGGGCGTTTTCTACAGATTCTTGTACGTGGCGTCTGTCACGCGTTTGTGTGGGTCACGCGTTCGCGTCATTTGGGAGTTTTTCTTGTCACGCGTACGCGTCAATTGCGTTCTGCTCAAAGCGCGCGTCCGCGTCATCTACGCATTCGCATCGCTGCATTTTCGCGCTAGTCACGCGTTCGCGTTGTCTATGCGTTCGCGTCGCTGCCTTTTCTTCAAAACTCCATTTTTGTGCTTTTCTTCCATTTTTGTATGTTTTCTTTTTGTCCTTTAAGCCATTCCTGCCCTTTGAAACCTGAAAATACTTAACAAACAAATCACGGTATCGAATGGTAATAAAGGATAATTAAATTTAATATTTTAAAGCATAGGAAACATGTTTTTCACATATATCACATAATAAGGAAGGAAAAGTAAAACCATGCAATTTACATGAATAAGTGGGTGAAGGATTGAATAAATCGCTTAAATTGAGCACAAAATACACCATAAAATATGGATTTATCAACCTCCCCACACTTAAACAATATCATGTCCTCATTCTAAATCCAAGAGAAAGGGTAAAGTTAGAATGGTGGAATCTCATGCAATGCAATATATTCTAAATGCAAACTACCTATATGAACCATGCAATTTTAATTATCATCCACCTATATATATAGAGCTTACATGTGGTTAATTTGTTTCATATTTTCAAGGAATCATATATGCATAGCCAAACCTAGATCATGTTAAAGCACTTTCACAATTGAGTTGGGTAAAAATATTTCACAAACTTGCAAGACAATACAATTAAGCAGAGATATATGGTGATGAGCTGTTGAACCCTCACTGGATTTGTGTTTACTCTCTAGTCGCTCAGTGTTTGGGGTTAATCACTCTATTCTTTTCTATTCATGCTTTCTAAAACTTTGTTCTTCATCTAACCAATCAACAAATATTGAATACAGACATACAAAAATCATGAGGTCTTTCTCAAGATTGTAATGGGGCCAAGGTAAAGGTAGGGGTATATATAAGGCTAAGTGAGCTATAAGTTGAATCTTTAATTAGTCTAAGGTCTCACCTAACATATACATATTCTATATAATTTATAACTTCCTTGGGGTTCCCAATTTTTCTCTTTCTTAATACATACTCATGTACCAATTTCATTTTGATTCTTACCTCATGTGCATTGATTTCTTCACTAAACTCATTATTGGGGTAATTTTGTCCCCTTATTTACTTATTTAACTAAAAGGATTTTTTTTTTTAAACTTGACATTTTCAATGCACATGGTGTCTTGGTTTAATTTGATTTCACATGAGCATGCTCCCAAAATTCTAATTATCTTATTGAATTAATCCTTTTCTATCAACCCATGTTCCCATGTTTTCCCACACTTAGTGGATACACAATCTCTATCTTAAGCTAACCAAGGAATCAACTTGGGATTTTTAATTTGTTTTTCTGCTTAAGGCTAGTAATGTGGTTATAGAACAAGAGGGGATTAAAAGCTCAAGGGGGCTAACAAGGGTGATGTAAAAGGTAAGCTTATTTGGGATAAGTGAGGAAAAATTTAAATGATGGCCTCAATCTCTCTTGGTATGTATCTATATTCTATATTGGACATATAGATTAAAACAAAGTAAAGATTACAAGCATAGAAAAGAAGTGCGAAACACACAGGAATGAAATTTATGGTTGAATGTAACCATACAATTAAGCTCAAAAACTCACAGGCTGTGTGTTCTTTGGCTCAAAAAACATATATCAGTTATGTATGTCATGCAAGTAGAAATCAAAGGTTCCCATTATTCTCAATGTGAAAATTATTGTGTAAATTAACCAATCAATTATTGCTATATATATACAGTGTGTGAATTGTTGTGATTCTGTTATACTAAAGTCTTTAGTTTACTCTTTTTATTTCCAATTAATCCAAGTTATCGTATGCTAAAAGGGTAAACTAACTAATTAATCTATATATTCTATATCACAACTTAATAAGCTAAAATTGCAACTAGACTAAACTAAATATCTAGGATATATGTAAACTAAAGTGCAAAATGTAGAAATACTGTAAAAATACAACAAAATGTGCAAATACTGAAAGATAAATAAGATAAGGTAAAATAAAAATAAAAATAAAAATACAAAAAAATAAACAAAATAGGATAAAGAGAGTCTGAAAAGTGGTTCACCAAAATAAAGTACGCCAGAGATGGCGACCTCCCCACACTTAAATAATAGCATCGTCCTCGATGCTCAGTCAAGCTGGGTGTGAAGAAGTGTCATCTCCGGAAGGATGTGCAGTAGGTGTCTCTGCAGTAGGCTGAGGGTCTGCAGTCTGGATAAGTGTCGGAGGGTCTGACTGCTGCAGTGGGGGCTCTGACTGTAGAGGAATCTCGGGGTCAACTGGCTGTATCTGATGTGGCTCCTCATGGTGTGGTGCAGCCTGCTCCGGTCCTCCTTACTCAGCTTGGGCATGTGCCTCCTCCTCATGATCATCCGCCTCCACATCAGATGGCTCAGAAGCGGTGTTAGGCTCGGAGGGGATGTCGCTGCCGGATCGGATCATCAACTTTAGGTGCTCATAGCGTCACTTGTGGCGACGCTCCATATGATCCAGGCATGCGAAGAGGCGGTGCACCAGATGATAAACGGGCTCAGGAGCAAGTGAAGGTGCAGTGGATAGGGCTGGTGCAGCAGTGGATGCAGAAGGGGCAGCTGAAGATGTGGCTGCCTCACCCGAGACAGTGAGAAAAGGAGGTCTGTACCCTAATGCCAGAAACTTCCTGCTATGAGGAATGATCTTCTTGCAGTCTGTAGCAGTTGGCTTCTCATCAGCAAGCTCCCAAGGCATGTTAGCTCGGCGGCCTAGCTGGGTGATCAGATAAGGGAAAGGGAGAGTGCCTCTGACATGGACCCTGGCCATATAATACCTGATGAAACATGGAAGATACAGGTCCTTACCCTCCATCACACACCAGATGAGGGTGATCATAGCAGCGGGCACCTCTGTCCCATGAGTGCTCGGCATCACGCAGTTACTTAGGATCTGCTGCCAAAGCCGAGCCTCATCATTCAAATATATCAGCTTGATTCCCTTAGGCATCACTATATTCTTTCCCATGACCCATGGGGCAGTAGGATCAAGGGCTATTCTCTGCTTGACTGCATCCCAGTCAAATCTCATGTATCACATATCCTCTTCAGCCTTTTGGTAACCGTCAGGCTGATCTGACTTACGCTGAAGCCGGAGGGTATCCTCAATAGCTTCCTCAGTGACTAAAATCTGTTTCCCTTTGAGGTGCACTGCATCCAGGGAGGTCTTGAAATAGTTACAGTAAAATTCTCTGACCCAGGATGCATTGACCTCTGTCAAGTTCCTTTCCATGAAGAACCAGCCTCTTTGTTTTATCTATTCGGAAGTGTACTGGGTGAGTTCTTCTGGAATTTTTAGAGTTCTCTCCAGGTAGAGGTTCCTGGCAGTGGCAAACACTGGATACTTTAGCTCACATTATCTGTTTGTGAATTTGACTTGATCTGTGGCAGTGAGGAGCTGGTCGGCCTTTTCCTGCAGAGTAAAATTCTTTTCCCGCCAGGAATCGTCGGGAAGGATATCCAGGATAGAGGTAGAAGATTCTTCTCTTTTTTGTTTTCATGTAGTTGCCTTGCCTTTTCCCTTACTTTTGGGATCAGACATCCTGAAAAGCAGAAGTAGCAGGATATAATTGAAGAACTAAAGCAGGAAAATAAGTAAGCAAGTAGGATTTTGTCAATGTAAGCATAAAGGCAAAAAGAACAATAGGAGCATGAAATGAGGTAAGTATATGTACATTTTGGATTGAATTCGAGTTAAAAATCTGAGAGTAAAAATCACAATCCAAAATGTAATAGAAGTGGAATTCAAGTTAATTTGGAAAAACAGTAATCATGCCTTGAGTTAGAAAGTTAAAGTAGTTAGGTAAAAACCAAAAAAAGAGAAGTTAGAAAGCTAAACTGTTTAGGAGTTAAAAAGGAAGTTAAAATGAGTGGCATGAGAATGGTTTTCCTAGTTACCAAGAAATTCACAAACTTGAAGAACAATCAACTCATATGCAAGCAAGGATTGCAGTTTATTGATGATAATTCCTATAGATAAAGTAAGTTTAAAATGAAAATGAATTCATCAATAAGCAATTTATTACTCAGGGAACCAAGAGGAATAAGAATGCTAGCCCATGCATTCATGAATTGGTTTGGTTGTAGCCAGGTAATGCAAAACACTGAATTTCAAACCAATACATGAATGAGGATAGATTGAACCATAAATTTGCAGAAAATTTGGGCAGCATTCCGGCTAAAATTGGATGTTCCCGGCTAGTAAAAAGCAAGAAAAATCAGTTCATATGAAATTAAATAGTGCTGGAAAGATTAACAAATAGCAAGAATATTAAAGAACAGTTCAACAGCAACATCAAATATGAAGAACAACATATGAACAGAACATCATCACATCAAATTCAGAATTGCGAATTAGATAAGAACAGTTAGCACGAACGGTGCAATTATCAGGCCTAAATCTACTAACCATATCCTTTCTACCTAACCACCTAAAATCCATGGTGCACGAAATTGTGATCATCAATGGCGCCAACATCTTGGTACGCACAATTGTAATCTCAACTCTTTGTCACAACTCTGCACAACTAACCAGCAAGTGCACTGGGTCGTCCAAGTAATAAACCTTACGTGAGTAAGGGTCGATCCCACGGAGATTGTCGGCTTGAAGCAAGCTATGGTCATCTTGTAAATATCAGTCAGGCGGATTCAAATGGTTATGGAGAATTGATAATTAAAATATGATCAAAACATAAAATAAAGATAGAGATACTTATGTAATTCATTGGTGAGAATTTCAGATAAGCGTATGAAGATGCTTTATTCCTTCTGAACCTCTGCTTTCCTATTGCCTTTTTCCAATCATTCATACTCCTTTCCATGGCAAGCTGTATGTTGGGTTTCACCGTTGTCAATGGCTACCTCCCGTCCTCTCAGTAAAAATATTCCAAATGCACTGTCACCGCACGGCTAATCGGTTGTTGGTTCTCGATCATGTTGGAATAGGATCCATTGATCCTTTTGTGTCTGTCACTACACCCAACACTCGCGAGTTTGAAGCTCGTCACAGTCATCCCTTCCCAGATCCTACTCGGAATACCACAGACAAGGTTTAGACTTTCTGGATCTCAGAAATGACCGCCAATTGATTCTAGCCTATACCACGAAGGTTCTAATCTTAGATTAGAAACCCAAGAGATACACATTCAAGCTTGTATGCATGTAGAACGAAAGTGATTGTCAAGCACGCGTTCATAGGTGAGAATGGTGATGAGTGTCACGGATCATCACATTCATCATGTTGAAGAACAAATGGATATCTTAGAACAGAAATAGGCTTGAGTTGAATAGAAAAACAATAGTACTTTGCATTAATTCATGAGGAACAGCAGAGCTCCACACCTTAATCTATGGTGTGTAGAAACTCCACCGTTGAAAATACATAAGAACAGGGTCTAGACATGGCCGTGAGGCCATCCTCCAAAAAGCGTCTAAGATAGCATAAGGCTAATCAAAGATCAAAAGTATATATGAAAATACAATAGCAAGAGGTCCTATTTGTAGAAAACTAGTAACCTAGGGTTTACAGAAATGAGTAAATGATGCAGAATCTACTTCCGGGCCCACTTGGTGTGTGCTTGGGCTGAGCATTGAAGCTTTCACGTGTAGAGGCTTTTCTTGGAGTTAAACGCCAGCTTTTGTGCTAGTTTGAGCATTTAACTCCAGCTTTTATGCCAGTTCTGGCGTTTTGATACCAGAATTTCTATACTGACTTGAAACGCCGGTTTGAGCCATCAAATCTCAGGAAAAGTATGAACTATTATATATTGCTGGAAAGCCCAGGATGTCTACTATCCAACGCAATTGAGAGTGTGCCAATTGGGCTTCTGTAGCTCCAGAAAATTCACTTCGAGTGCAAGGAGGTCAGAATCCAACAGCATCTGCAGTCTTTTTTCAGCCTCTGAATCAGATTTTTGCTCAGGTCCCTGAATTTCAACCAGAAAATACTTGAAATCATAGAAAAACACACAAACACATAGTAAAGTCTAGAAATGTGATTTTCATTTAAAAACTAATAAAAATATAATAAAAACTAACTAAAATATACTAAAAACATACTAAAAATAATGCCAAAAAGCGTATAAATTATCCGCTCATCACAACACCAAACTTAAATTGTTGCTTATCTCCAAGCAACTAAAAATAAAATAGGATAAAAAGAAGAGAATATACAATGAATTCCACAAACATCTAAGAAGATTAGTCTTAATTAGATGAGCGGGGCTATTAGCTTTTTGCTTCTGAACAGTTTTGGCATCTCACTTTTTCCTTTGAAGTTCAGAATGATTGGCATCTATAGGAACTCAGAATTCAGATAGTGTTATTGATTCTCCTAGTACAGTATGTTGATTCTTGAACACAGTTATTTTATGAGTCTTGGCCGTGACCTTAAGCATTTTGTTTTCCAGTATTACCACCGGATACATAAATGCCACAGACACATAACTGGGTGAATCTTTTTAGATTGTGACTCAGCTTTGCTAAAGTCCCCAATTAGAGGTGTCCAGAGATCTTAAGCACACTCTTTTTGCTTTGGACCACGACTTTAACCACTCAGTCTCAAGCTTTTCACTTGACACCTTCACGCCACAAGCACATGGTTAGGGACAGCTTGGTTTAGCTGCTTAGGCCAGGATTTCATTCCTGTGGGCCCTTCTATCCACTGATGCTCAAAGCCATGGATCTTTTTTATTTTACCCTTGCCTTTTGGATTTAAGGGCTATTGGCTTTTTCTGCTTGCTTTTTCTTTTTCTCTCTTTTTTTGGCAAGCTTTTCACTGCTTTTTCTTGCTTCAAGAATCAATTTTGTGATTTTTCAGATTATCAATAACATTTCTCCTTTTCTATTATTCTTTCAAGAGCCAACAATTTTAACATTCATAAACAACAAATTCAAAAATATGCACTGTTCAAGCATTCATTCAGAAAAACAAAAAGTATTGCCACCACATCAAAATAATTAAACTATTTTAAAATTCAAAATTCATGTATTTCTTTTTCTTTTGCAATTAAAAACATTTTTCATTTAAGAAAGGTGATGGATTCATAGGACATTCATATCTTTGAGGCATAGACTCTAAGACACTAATGATCATGTAATAAAGACACAAACATAGATATAACATAAAGCATAATTTTCGAAAAACAGAAAATAAAGAACAAGGAAATTAAAGAACGGGTCCACCTTAGTGATGGTGGCTAGTTCTTCCTCTTGAAGATCTTATGGAGTGCTTGAGCTCCTCAATATCTCTTCCTTGCCTTTGTTGCTCCTCTCTCATGATTCTTTGATCTTCTCTAATTTCATGAAGAAGGATAGAATGCTCTTGGTGTTCCACCCTTAGTTGTCCCATATTGGAACTTAATTTCCCTAGGGAGGTGTTAATTTGCTTCCAATAGTTTTGTGGAGGAAAATGCATCCCTTGAGGCATCTCAGGGATTTTATGATGAGGAATTTTCTCATGCTTTTGCCCATGAGTGGGCTCTCTTGTTTGCTCCATCCTTTTCTTAGTGATGGGCTTGTCCTCATCAATGAGGATGTCTTCCTCTATGTCAATTCCAGCTGAATTGCAGAGGTGACAAATGAGATGAGGGAAAGCTAACCTTGCCAAAGTAGAGGACTTGTCCGCCACCTTGTAGAGTTCTAGAGATATAACCTCATGAACTTCTACTTCCTCTCCAATCATGATGCTATGGGTCATGATAGTCTGGTCTATAGTAACTTCAGACCGGTTGCTAGTGGGAATGATTGAGCATTGGATGAACTCCAACCACCCCCTAGTCACAGGCTTGAGGTCATGCCTTCTTAGTTGAACCGGCTTCCCTCTTGAATCTTTCTTCCATTGAGTGCCCTCTTCAAAAATGTCTATGAGAACTTGGTCCAACCTTTGATCAAAGTTGACCCTTCTAGTGTAGGGGCGTGTATCTCCTTGCATCATGGGCAAGTTGAATGCCAACCTTACATTTTCCGGACTGAAATGTAAGTATTTCCTCCGAACCATTGTAAGCCAATTCTTTGGGTCCGGGTTCACACTTTGATCATGGTTTTTGGTGATCCATGCATTGGCATAGAACTCTTGAACCATTAAGATTCCGACTTGTTGAATGGGGTTGGTGAGAACTTCCCAACCTCTTCTTCGAATCTCATGTCGGATCTCTGGGTATTCACCCTTTTTGAGCTTGAAAGGGACCTTGGAGATCACCTTCTTCTTGGCCACAATTTCATAGAAGTGGTCTTGATGCACCCTTGAGATGAATCTCTCCATCTCCCATGACTCGGAGGTGAAAGCTTTTGCCTTCCCTTTCCTCTTTCTAGAGGTTTCTCCGGCCTTAGGTGCCATAAATGGTTATGAAAAAACAAAAAGCAACGCTTTTACCACTGGTGCACGAAATTGTGATCTCAGGCAACGGCGTCAAAAACTCTGTACGCACGTCTTAATAAATTGTGTTTTATTCACAACTTCGATACAACTATCCAGCAAGTGCACTGGGTCGTCCAAGTAATAAACCTTACGTGAGTAAGGGTCGATCCCACGGAGATTGTTGGTATGAAGCAAGCTATGGTCACCTTGTAAATCTCAGTCAGGCGGATAATAATTGATTATGGAGTTTTTGAAAATTAATAAATAAATAGACAGAAAATAAAGATAGAAATACTTATGTATATCATTGGTGAGAATTTCAGATAAAGGTATAGAGATGCTTTCGTCCCTCTGAACTTCTGCTTTCCTGCTGTCTTCATCCAATCAGTCCTACTCCTTTCCATGGCTCAATCGAAGGTAGAACAGAAGTGGTTGTCAGGCACGCGTTCGTGGGGGAATGATGATGATTGTCACGTTCATCACATTCAGGTTGAAGTGCGAATGAATATCTTAGAAGCAGAATAAGTTGAATTGAATAGAAAAACAGTAGTACTTTGCATTAATCTTTGAGGAACAGCAGAGCTCTACACTTTAATCTATAGAGTGCAGAAACTCTACCGTAGAGAAATACATAAGTGAACATAGGGTAAGCATGGCCGAGTGGCCAGCCTCCCATGGAGGTCTAGAGATCTAAAAATGATCAAAAGATGTCTAATACAATAGTAAAAAGTCCTATTTATACTAAACTAGTTACTAGGGTTTACAGAAGTAAGTAATTGATGCATAAATCCACTTCCGGGGCCCACTTGGTGTGTGCTTGGGCTGAGCTTGAATGTTACACGTGTAGAGGTCAATCTTGGAGTTGAAAGCCAGTTTGTAACGTATTTCTGGCGTTCAACTCTGGCTTGTGACGTGTTTCTGGCGTTTAACTCCAGACAGCAGCGTATAACTGGCGTTCAACGCCCTTTTATGTCATCTAAACGCGGCCAAAGTATGAACTATTATATATTGCTGAAAAGCCCTGGATGTCTACTTTTTAACGCAATTGGAATCGCGCCAGTTTGAGTTCTGTAACTCTAGAAAATCCACTTTGAGTGCAGGGAGGTCAGAATCCAACAGCATCAGCAGTCCTTCTTCAACCTCTGAATCTGATTTTTGCTCAAGTCCCTCAATTTCAGCCAGAAAATACCTGAAATCACAGAAAAATACACAAACTCATAGTCAAGTCCAGAAATGTGAATTTAACATAAAAACTAATGAAAACATCCCTAAAAGTAACTAGATTCTACTAAAAACATACTAAAAACAATGCCAAAAAGCGTATAAATTATCCGCTCATCATAACACCAAACTTAAATTGTTGCTCGTCCCCAAGCAACTGAAAATCAAATAGGATAAAAAGAAGAGAATATACTATAAATTCCAAACTATCAATGAAACATAGCTTCAATCAGATGAGCGGGACTTATAGCTTTTTGCC
>NC_029787.2:110628766-110631401 GCF_000816755.2 Arachis ipaensis
TGCTTGCTTTTTCTTTTTCTTTCTATTTTTTTCGCAATTTTTTTTTTGCAAGCTTTGTTCTTTGCTGCTTTTTCTTGCTTCAAGAATCATTTTTATGATTTTTCAGATTATCAAATAACATGTCTCCTTATCATCATTCTTTCAAGAGCCAACATATTTAACATTCAAAAACATCAACTTCAAAAGACATATGCACTGTTCAAGCATTCATTCAGAAAACAAGAAGCATTGTCACCACATCAATATAATTAAACTAAGTTCAAGGATAAATTCGAAACTCATGTACTTCTTGTTCTTTTGACTTAAAACATTTTTCATTTAAGAGAGGTGATGGATTCATAGGACATTCATAACTTTAAGACAAAGTTACTAAATACTAATGATCATGTAATGAAGACACAAACATGGATAAGCACTTAACATAGAGAAAACAAAAAATAGAGAATGTAAGAACAAGGAATGAGTCCACCTTAGTGATGGTGGCATTTCCTTCTTGAGGAACCAATGATGTCCTTGAGCTCTTCTATGTCTTTTCCTTCTTTGTTGCTCCTCCCTCATTGCTTTTTGATCTTCTCTTATTTCATGAAGGATGATGGAGTGCTCTTGATGTTCCACCCTTAATTGTCCCATGTTGGAACTTAATTCTCCTAGGGAGGTGTTGATTTGCTCCCAATAGTTTTGTGGAGGAAAATGCATTTGAGGCCTCTCCGGGATCTCATGGTGATGAGCTTCATGCGTCTTTTGAGATCCATGAATGGGCTCTCTTGCTTGCTCCATCCTTTTCTTAGTGATGGGCTTCTCTTCCTTAATGGGAATGTCTCCTTCTATGAAAGCTCTTGGTCCAACCTTTGGTTAAAGTTGACCCTTCTAGTGTAGGGGCGTGCATCTCCTTGCATCATAGGCAAGTTAAACGCCAACCTCACATTTTCTGGACTAAAATCTAAGTATTTCCCTCGAACCATTGTAAGATAATTCTTTGGGTTCGGGTTCTTACTTTGATCATGGTTCCTAGTGATCCATGCATTGGCATAGAACTCTTGAACCATTAGGATGCCGACTTGTTGGATGGGGTTTGTTAGAACTTCCCAACCTCTTCTTTGGATTTCATGTCGGATCTCCAGATACTCATTCTTCTTGAGCTTGAAAGGGACCTCGGGGATCACCTTCTTCTTAACCACAACATCATAGAAGTGGTCTTGATGAGCTTTGGAGATGAATCTTTCCATCTCCCATGACTCGGAGGTGGAAGCTTTTGTCTTTCCTTTCCCTTTTCTAGAGGATTCTCCGGTCTTGGGTGCCATCAATGGTAATAGAAAAACAAAAAGCTTATGTTTTTACCACACCAAGCTTAGAATATTGCTCGCCCTCGAGCAAGAGAAGAAAGAATAGATGAAGAAGAAGAAGAAAATATGGAGGAGAGATGGGAGGGGTGTATTCGGCCAAGAAGGGGAAGAGAGGGTTGTGTTGTGTGAAAATGAAGAAGAATGGAGGGCTTTATATAGGGAAGGGAGGGGAGGGGGTAAGGTTCGGCCATAAGGGTGGGTTTTGGGTGGGAAATTGATTTTGAATTTTAAAGGTAGGTGGGGTTTATGAGGTAGGTTTATGGGGAAGAGTGGATGGATGTGAGTGGTGAAGTGGTTATAGGGAAGAGAGATTGAGGTAATTGGTGAAGAGTTTTGGGGAATAGTGTTTATGGGATTGTGTGAAAGAGGGGTGAGAAAAAGTGAGTGGAGGTAGGTGGGGATCCTGTGGGGTCCACAGATCCTGAGGTGTTCAAGGATTTACAACCTTGCACCAAATTAGGCATGCAAAATGCCCTTGCACACAACTCTGGGAATTCAGCGCCAGATTGGTGCTTGTTCTGGGCGTTCAGCGCCAGCTCTTTTCCAGGGTGCAATTCTGGCGTTCAAACGCCCAGATGCTGCCCATTTTGGGCGTTCAGCGCCAGAACCATGCTTTGTTCTGGTGTTGAACACCAGCCAGATGCTTCTTACTGGCGTTTAAACGCCAGTAAGGTCTTCCTCCAGGGTGTGATTTTTCTTCTGCTGTTTTTGATTCCGTTTTCAATTTTTATATTTATTTTGTGACTCCACATGATCATGAACCTAGTAAAACATGAAAGAACAAGAAAAATAAAATTAGATAAATAAAAATTGGGTTGCCTCCCAACAAGTGCTTCTTTAATATCAATAGCTTGACAGTGGGCTCTCATGGAGCCTCACAGATGTTCAGAGCATTGTTGAGACTTCCCAACACCAAACTTAGAGTTTGGTTGTGGCCTCCCAACACCAAACTTAGAGTTTGACTGTGGGGGCTCTGGTTGACTCTGTTTTGAGAGAGGCTTACTGTGCCTCTTTTCCATGTTTACAGAAGGGTAACCTTGAGTTGTAAACACAAGCGAGTCCTCATTCAATTGAAGGACTAATTCACCTCTGTCAACATCAATCACAGCTCTTGCTGTGGCTAGGAAAGGTCTTCCAAGGATGATGGATTTATCCTCATCCTTCCCACTATCAAGGATTATGAAATCAGCAGGGATATAAAGGCCTTCAACCTTTACTAACACGTCCTCTACTTGTCCATAAGCCTGTTTTCTTGAATTGTCTGCCATCTCTAATGAGATTTTAGCAGCTTG
>NC_029787.2:110631518-110631644 GCF_000816755.2 Arachis ipaensis
TTCTTCTGAGCAGTTGATCCAGATCACTTAGTTCATTGGTGAACAAGGGAGGTTCATCTTCCCAAGTCTCAATACCAAATAATTTGGCATTTGGCATTATGATTGCACCAAGGTACTTGGTAACTT
>NC_029787.2:110632859-110638554 GCF_000816755.2 Arachis ipaensis
AAATCATATTGACTTGCTGAGTCAATATTTTATTCTGAGCCAGTATGGCATTCAGAGTATCAATTTCAAGAACTCCCTTATTCATAGGCGTCCCATTACTCACAGGATTCCTCTCAGAAGTGTACATGAACTGGTTATTAGCAACCATGTCAATGAGTTCTTGAGCTTCTGCAGGAATTTTCTTTAAGTGAATGGATCCACCTGCAGAGGTATCCAATGACATTTTAGCTAATTCAGACAGACCATCATAGAATATGTCCAGGATGGTCCATTCTGAAAGCATGTCAGAAGGACACTTTTGGTCAGTTCTTTGTATCTCTCCCAAGCTTCATAGAGGGATTCACCTTCTTTCTGTCTGAAGGTTTGAACATCCACTCTAAGCTTACTCAGCTTTTGAGGAGGAAAGAACTTGGCTAAGAAAGCCTTGACCAGCTTATCCCAAGAGTTCAGGCAACCATATTCTAGCTCTGTCTCTCGCAGCAAAAGGGAAAAGCATGATCCTGTAGACTTCAGGATCTACTCCATTAGTCTTAACAGTATCACATATCTGCAAGAATTCAGTTAGGAACTGAAAAGGATCTTCAGATGGAAGTCCATGAAACTTGCAGTTCTGTTGCATCAGAGAAACTAATTGAGGTTTCAGCTCAAAATTGTTTGCTCCAATGGCAGGAATGGAGATGCTTCTTCCATATAAATTGGAATTAGGTGCAGTAAAGTCACCAAGCATCCTCCTTGCATTATTATTATTTTCGGCTGCCATCTCCTCTTCTTGTTTGAAAATTTCTGAAAGGTGCATGCTGGATTGTTGTAATTTAGCTTCTCTTAGTTTCCTCTTTAGAGTCCTTTCAGGTTCTGGATCTGCTTCAACAAGAATGTTCTTGTCCTTGCTCCTGCTCATATAAAAAAGAGGGACAGAAAAATAATAATAGGGATCCTTTTTACCACAGGTATAGAGGTTCCCCTATGTGAGTAGAAGAAGAAAAGAATGTAATGTAAAGAAAGAAACACAAGGGTAAGTAGAGCAGAGATGTGGGATGAAGAGAGGTGTTAGTAGATGAATAAATAAATAGAATGAGATGAGAGAGAAGGAGAATTTTCGAAAATTATTTTTGAAAAAGAGTTAGTGATTTTCGAAAATAGTTTTTGAAAAAGGTTAGTAATTTTCCGAAAATTAAAATAAAAAATGAAAATAATTAGTTAATTAAAAAGAAATTTTGAAAAAGAGGGAAGATATTTTCGAAAATTAGAGAGAGAGAGAGTTAGTTAGGTAGTTTTGAAAAAGATAAGAAACAAACAAAAAGTTAGTTAGTTAGTTGAAACAAATTTGAAAATCAATTTTGAAAAGATAAGAAGATAAGAAGTTAGAAAGGATATTTTAAAATCAAATTTTGAAAAAGATAAGATAAAGAGATATTTTTGAAAAGATATGATTGAAATTAGTTTTGAAAAAGATTTGATTTTTAAAATCACAATTAATGACTTGATTCACAAGAAATCACAAGATATGATTCTAGAACTCAAAGTTTGAATCTTTCTTAACAAGCAACAAACTTGAAATTTTTGAATCAAAACATTAATTGATGATGTTATTTTTGAAAATTAGGAGATAAAGATCAGAAAAAGATTTTTGAAAAATATTTTTAAAATTTTTGAAAATAAATAAGAAAAATGAAAAAGATTTGATTTTTGAAAAATATTTTGAAAAAGATAAGATTTTTAAATTGAAATTTTGATTTGACTCATAAAAACAACTAGATTTTAAAAAGTTTTGAAAAAGTCAACTCAAATTTTCGAAATTTATGAGTGAAAGAGGGAAAGATATTTTTTTTTTATTTTTGAATTTTTAATGATGAGAGGGAAAAACATGGAAAAGACTCAATGCATGAAAATTTTGGATCAAAACAATGAATGCATGCAAGAATGCTATGAATGTCAAGATGAACACCAAGAACACTTTGAATGTCAAGATGAACATCAAGAACTTATTTTTGAAAAATTTTTTAATGCAAAGAAAACATGCAAGATATCAAACTTAAAAATTTTTCATGTATAGACACTATGAATGCAAGAATGCATATGAAAAACAAGAAAAGACACAAAATATGAAAACATCAAGATCAAATAAGAAGACTTACCAAGAACAACTTGAAGATCGTGAAGAACACTATGAATGCATGAATTTTTCGAAAAATGCAAGATGAATATGCAATTGACACCAAACTTTCAACTTGACTCAAGACTCAAACAAGAAACATGAAATAATTTTGATTTTTATGATTTTTTTTATTTTTTTGGATTTTTGTATATTTTTTTCGAAAAAACATATAGGAAAAAGAAAATAAGGATTTCAAAATTTTTTAATATGAATTCCAGGAATCTTGTATTCTTAGTCTAAAGCTCCAATCCGAGGGTTAGGCATGGCTTAATAGCCAGCCAAGCTTTAGTATGTAACTCAGACATGCCACGGCTGACATTCCAATTAACTTGCCTCTATGCTGATGGTTGGAAGCCCCTATCCAAAAGAATTAGATATGGCTTTACAGCCAGCCAGGCTTCAACATGCTTCATGAAACTCTAGAATTCATTCTTAAAAATTTTGAAGAAAAATATATTTTTGAAAAGATTTTTTTTTTTTGAAAATAGATGAGAAATTTTTGAAAGGTTTTTGAAAATTTTTGAAAATAAAACAAAAAGAAAATTACCTAATCTGAGCAATAGGATGAACCATCAGTTGTCCAAACTCGAACAATCCCCGGCAACGGCGCCAAAAACTTGGTGCACGAAATTGTGATCTCAGGCAACGGCGTCAAAAACTCTGTACGCACGTCTTAATAAATTGTGCTTCATTCACAACTTCGATACAACTAACCAGCAAGTGCACTGGGTCGTCCAAGTAATAAGCCTTACGTGAGTAAAGGTCGATCCCACGGAGATTGTTGGTATGAAGCAAGCTATGGTCACCTTGTAAATCTCAGTCAGGCGGATAATAATTGATTATAGAGTTTTTGAAAATTAATAAATAAATAGACAGAAAATAAAGATAGAAATACTTATGTATATCATTGGTGAGAATTTCAGATAAAGGTATAGAGATGCTTTTGTCCCTCTGAACTTCTGCTTTCCTGCTGTCTTCATCCAATCAGTCCTACTCCTTTCCATGGCTGGCTTTATGTAAGGACATCACCATTGTCAATGGCTACTTTTCATCCTCTCTGGAAAATGGTCCGATGCGCTGTCACTGCATGGCTAATCGTCTGGAGGCATCACCGTTGTTAATGGCTGCATCCCATCCTCTTGTGAAAATGGTCCAAATGCTTTGTCACAGCACGGCTAATCATCTGAGGTTCTCGATCATGCTGGAATAAGATTATAGAAAAATACATAAGTGAACATAGGGTAAGAATGGCCGAGTGGCCAGCCTCCCATGGAGGTCTAGAGATCTAAAAATGATCAAAAGATGTCTAATACAATAGTAAAAAGTCCTATTTATACTAAACTAGTTACTAGGGTTTACAGAAGTAAGTAATTGATGCATAAATCCACTTCCGGAGCCCATTTAGTGTGTGCTTGGGCTGAGCTTGAATGTTACACGTGTAGAGGTCAATCTTGGAGTTGAAAGCCAGTTTGTAACGTATTTCTGGCGTTCAACTCTGGCTTGTGACGTGTTTCTGGCGTTTAACTCCAGACAGCAGCGTATAACTGGCGTTCAACGCCCTTTTACGTCATCTAAACTCAGCCAAAGTATGGACTATTATATATTGCTGGAAAGCCCTGGATGTCTATTTTCCAACACAATTGGAAGCGCGCCATTTTGAAGTTTGTAGCTCCAGAAAATCCACTTTGAGTGCAGAGAGGTCAGAATCCAACAGCATCAGCAGTCCTTCTTCAACCTCTGAATCTGATTTTTGCTCAAGTCCCTCAATTTCAGCCAGAAAATACCTGAAATCACAGAAAAATACACAAACTCATAATCAAGTCTAGAAATGTGAATTTAACATAAAAACTAATGAAAACATCCCTAAAAGTAACTAGATTCTACTAAAAACATACTAAAAACAATGCCAAAAAGCGTATAAATTATCCGCTCATCAACCACACGAAACTTAGAAGGTTTGCTGATGCGCATAAACGTGTTATGCTACGATTTAGGAAATTGCACGATCGGCAAAATTCCTTCCGGCAAGTGCACCGGTTATCGTCGTCAAGTAAAAACTCACAATAGAGTGAGGTCGAATCCCACAAGGATTGGTTGAGTGAGCAATTCGGATTAGAAATGTGTTCTAGTTGAGCGGAATCAAGATTTGAGATGAGAATTGCGGAATGTAAAATTGGCGGGAAAAGTAAATGACAAGAAAATTAAATGGCTGAATCTTAAATTGCATGAATTAAAGAGCAGAATGTAAATTGCTGAAATTAAAAGGGAATGGGGATGATTGCAAGAATTGAATTGCAGAATGTAAAGAGAAAGTGGAAATCAGAAATGGGGAATTCATTGGGTTTAGGAGATATTGAAATCTCCGAATCAAAACATGTATATCTCTTCCTCAACCAATGCATTCATTGAATTTTGCTTGGCAATCTTATATGATTGGATCCCAATTCCTTGGCTCACCAATGCTCTCTAAAAACAAACAAATTCCCAATCCCTTGGTTTAAATGTTCACAAGAAGAGATGATGCTTGATCACTGATTATACCACACAATTTCATGAACCACAATTTGGTAGGATTACATGTCACAATATCCATCCAAACCCCAATCCAATCCACTGTGAGAAAGCTTCTCTAGCATGAATCCTCCATTCCTTTCCCAAGGCTCCGAAGGATTCCAAGTATGAGTAGTTTCTTTCCCAAGACAACTACTCAATGGAATTAGATCGAGAAGCTTTCTAACAAAATTCAAGAGAAAAGATTGAAGAAGAAGATAAACTATTATTGATTCATTGAATTACAATAGAGCTCCCTAACCCAATGAAAGGGGGTTTAGTGAATCATAGCTCTGAATTCAATTACAAAGAAAAGGAAAACTAGCTAAAAATGAAAGTAAAGGTCCCTCTAACTTCACTTCTATCCTATTTATACACTTTCTATATTGAGCTTCAGTTGTGCTTCTTGGGCTTTGAGGCCTCTCCTTGCTTTCCTTTTGCCTTGGGTTTATGATCCATAATCTTGATGAGGTTGTTGATCCAAATCCTGTAACATTTATTGAGCCAACTTAGTGATAATCAAATAATGAAACATGACTCAATAAATTGAGATTTCAAACTCATCAATCCTTCAGGCCCAATCCATAAACCATGATATTCAATTGGGTTACATACCAGAATAAGTTTAAGTTAATGTTTGTGCTCAAATACTAACTTAAACCACAATATCTTTGGTCCAGAAACCTTTTCCAAGAGTGGCGTTTAAGTTGCAGTTTAAGCTTAAACTACAACTTAAACGCCACTCTTGAAAAAGGTTTCTGGGCCAAAAATATTGTGATTTAAGTTAGTCTTTGAGCACAAATATTAACGTAAACTTACTTTGGTATGAAACCCAATTGAATATCATGGTTTATGGGATTGGGCCTGAAGGATTGATGAGTTTGAAATCTCAATTTATTGAGTCATGTGTCATTATTTGATTATCACTAAGTTGGCTCAATAAATGTTACAGGATTTGGATCAACAACCTCATCAAGATTATGGATCATA
>NC_029787.2:110639959-110644901 GCF_000816755.2 Arachis ipaensis
AAACTGGAGGTTAAACTTCAATTCCAGCATTTCTTATCCTTCATGATTTTGGCGTTTAAGCTCCAGTTTAGGCTTAAACTGGAACTTAAACTCCACATGTGATATTCAAGCTTCCTTTATTGATTTTGTTGCTTCCTTGCTTAGCCTCTTCTTCCCTGAAATCATCCAAACAATTGCATCAAAGTCTTGCAAAATTTCATGAGAAATCTTCCATTCATAGCATTTAAGTAATATAACTAAAACTCATGGAATTTGCATCAAAATCATATTGTTTGGATGGTTCATTACTTTGTTCTTCATTTAACCATTTTTGGTTACTTTAAGCTCAAGAAAATGCATAAAACAACTAAAACTAACAGAAAAATGCTAGTGAAACTAGCCTATGATGCCTTGGCATCACTTGCTCATCCTCGAGCAAAAGAAGAAAGAAGGGAGTAGAGGAAGAAGAAATAGAGGAGATGGAGGGGGGTTAGTGTTTCGGCCAAGGGGGAGAAGTAGTGTTTAAGATGTGTGAAAATGAAGGGGTGAAGATGGGTTTATACAGGAGTGGTGAGAGGGTAAGGTTCGGCCATGTATGGGTGGGTTTGGGAGGGAAAGTGGTTTGAATTTGAATGGTGAGGTAGGTGGGATTTATGATGGATGGATGTGGATTGGTGTGAAGGGTTTATGGAGAAGAGGGTAGGATTTGATAGGTGAGGGGTTTTTGGGGAAGAGGATTATGAAAAGGTGTGAAGAAGAGAGAGAGTGAGTTGGGATTGGTGGGGATCCTGTGGGGTCCACAGATCTTGAGGTGTCAAGGATTTCTCATCCCTGCACTAATTAGGCTGCAAAACGCCCTTTACTGCTAATCCTGGCATTAAACGCCAGGTTGCTGCCCATTTCTGGCGTTTAACGCCAGCTGCTTGCCCTTTTCTGGCGTTAAACGCCAGTCTGGTGCCCATTTCTGGCATTAAACGCCCAGAATGGTGCCAGACTGGGCGTTTAACGCCCATTCTGCTGCCCTTACTGGCGTTTAAACGCCAGTGGACTTCTCCTTCAGGGTGTGCTATTTTTCGTTCTGTTTTTCAGTTTGTTTTTACTTTTTCAATTATTTTTGTGACTTTACATGATCATCAACCTACAGAAAACATAAAATAACAATGGAAAATAGAAATTTAACATAGATAAGTAAAATTGGGTTGCCTCCCAACAAGCGCTTCTTTAATGTAAGTAGCTTGACAGTGGGCTCTCATGGAGCCTCACAGATACTCAGAGCATGATGATGGCCTCTCAACACCAAACTTAGAGTTTGGTTGTGGTCTCCCAACACCAAACTTGGAGTTTGAATGTGGGGGTTTTATTTGACTCTGTATTGAGAGGAGCCTTTCATACTTCTTCTCCATGGTTACAGAGGGAGATCCTTGAGCTTTAAACACAAGGGAGTCCTCATTCACTTGAAAGACCAATTATCATCTGTCAACATCAATCACAGCTTTTGCTGTGGCTAGGAAGGGTCTGCCAAGAATGATGGATTCATCCATACACTTCCCAGTGTCTAGGACTATGAAATCAGCAGGGACCTCTTCCTCCTCTCCAGGTTCGGCCGTGTGGGTTATGTTGATGGCCTTGCACTCTCCTTTTAGATTCTCTTCTGTATTGCTTGGAAGAGTACTAGGAGGAGTTTCAGTAATTCTCCTACTCATCTGACCCACTTGTGCCTCCAAATTTCTAATGGAGGACCTTGCTTCAGTCATGAAACTGAGCGTGATCTTGGATAGATCAGAGACTACAGTTGCTAAGTCAGAGTGGCTCTGCTTAGAATTCTCTGTCTGTTGCTGAGAAGATGATGGAAAAGGTTTGCCATTGCTAAACCTATTTCTTCCACCATTATTGTTGTTGAAGCCTTGTTGAGGCCTTTGTTGATCCTTCCATGAGAGGTTTGGATGATTTCTCCACGAAGGATTATAGGTGTTTCCATAGGATTCTCCCATGTAATTCACCTCTTCTATTTCTGGGTTCTCAGGATCATAAGCTTCTTCTTCAGATGAAGCTTCTTTGGTACTGACTGTTGCTGCTTGCATTCCAGACAGACTCTGAGAAATCATATTGACTTGCTGAGTCAATATTTTGTTCTGAGTCAATATGACATTTAGAGTATCAATCTCAAGAACTCATTTCTTTTGTCCCATTATTCACAGGATTCCTTTCAGAGGTGTACATGAATTGGTTATTTGCAACCATTTCAATGAGTTCTTGAGCTTCTGCAGGCGTCTTCTTCAGATGAAGAGATCCTCCAGCAGAGCTGTCCAATGACATCTTGGACAGTTCAGACAGACCATCATAGAAGATACTTATGATGCTCCATTCTGAAAGTATGTCAGAAGGACACCTTCTGATCAATTGCTTGTATCTTTCACAAGCTTCATAGAGGGATTCACCTTCCTTCAATCTGAAGGTTTGGACTTCCACTCTAAGCTTGCTCAATTTTTGAGGTGGAAAGAACTTTGCCAAGAAGGCATTGACTAGCTTTTTCCAAGAGTTCAGGCTTTCTTTAGGTTGTGAATCCAACCATGTTCTAGCTCTGTCTCTTACAGCAAAAGGGAAGAGCATAAGTCTATAGACCTTGGGATCAACCCCATTGGTCTTGACAGTGTCACAGATTTGCAAGAATTCAGCTAAGAACTGATGAGGATCTTCCAATGGAAGTCCATGAAACTTGCAATTCTGTTGCATCAGAGAAAGTAATTGAGGCTTAAGCTCAAAGTTGTTTGTTCCAATGGCAGGGATTGAGATGCTTCTCCCATAGAAGTCGGGAGTAGGTGCAGTAAAGTCACCAAGCACCTTCCTTGCATTGTTGGCATTGTTGTTGTTTTCGGCTACCATGGCTTCTTCTTGTTTGAAAGTTTCTGTTAGGTCCTCTATAGAGAGTTGTATTTTAGCTTCTTTTAGCTTTCTCTTCAAGGTCCTTTCAGGTTCAGGATCAGCTTCAACAAGAATGCCCTTATCCTTGCTCCTACTCATATGAAAAGAAAGGAGAAGAAAGTATGGAATCCTCTATATCACAGTATAGAGATTCCTTGAGATGCCAGAGGAAAAGAAAAATAGAAGGAGGAGGTAGAAAGGAAGAATTCGAACTTATCAAGAGGGACATAGTTCGAATTGCTGAAAATGGAGAAGTGTTAGTCCTTTAAATAGAAGGATTTGAGAAGAGGGGAAGAATTTTCGAAATTAAAGTAAAAATATTTTGAAATAATTAAAAAAATTTTGAAAATTTGGTAAATAATTTTCGAAAACTAAGATTGGGAAAGAAATTAAGTGATTTTTGAAAAAGATTTTGAAATTAGAAATCAAAAGATATGATTGAAAATTAATTTTGAAAAAGATGTGATTGAAAAGATATGATTGAGAAGATATGATTGAGAATCAAATTAAAAAGAGAAATTTTTAAAATTAAAGTTGATTACTTGACTAATAGGAAATTAAAAGATATGATTCTAGAATTAAAATTTGATCCTTTCTTAATAGGCAAGTAACAACTTGAAAATTTTGAGTTAAATCATTAATTGTAGCAAGGATTTTCGAAAATAATGATAATTTAAAAAAAAACATGGAAAGAAATTGATTTTGAAAAGATATGATTGAAGAGATATGATTTGAAAAAGATTTGATTTTGAAAAATTATGAATATTTGAAAAAGATTTGAATTAAAAACAAAATCTTCCCTCTAGTGTCCTCCTGGCGTTAAACGCCCAGCCAGGTACCCTACATGGCTGGCGTTTAAACGCCAATTTTCCTTCCTCACTGGGCGTTTTGAACGCCCAGCTTTTTCTGTGTAATTCCTCTGTTGACTGTTCTGAATCTTCAATTTTCTGTATTATTGACTTGAAAAGACATAATTTTGAAAATTTTTTTTTGAATTTTTAATGATGAGAAACAACAAAATGAAACTAATCATGTAAAACTAAGATCAAATAAACAATGCATGCAAGACACCAAACTTAGAAATTTTCATATTAGAGACACTAACAAATATATGAAAAACAATAAAACACACAAAACAAGAGAATTTAAAGATCAGAGCAAGGAAATCATCAAGAACAACTTGAAAATTAATGAAGAATATGATGCATATATTCGAAAAATGCAAGTAGAATAAAGACATGCAATTGACACCAAACTTAAAATTAGACCCTAGACTCAAACAAGAAACATAAAATATTTTTGATTTTAAGATTTTATAATTTTTTTTTGTGATTTTTTTGAAAATTATTTGGAAAAGAAAATAAAGAGATTCAAAATTTTTAATAATAATTCCAAGAATCATGCAATGTTAGTCTAAAACTCCGGTCCAGGAATTAGACATGGCTTACTAGCCAGCCAAGCTTTCAGTGAAAGCTTCGGTCCAAAACACTAGGCATGGCCAATGGCCAGCCAAGCTTTAGCAGAAAATTACTTTCAACAGTAAAATTGATAGAAATCAACAAGCTCTTGTGATGATAAGTTGAAACCTCGGTCCAAAAGATTAGACATGGCTTCACAGCCAGCCAGACTTCAACAAATCATCATGAAACTCTAGAATTCATTCTTAAAAACTTTGAAGAACAAAATAGAAAATATTATTTCTGTATTTTTGAAAGTTTTTTTTTTCGAAAATAAAAAGTAAAAAGCTTAAACATAAAATAAAATTACCTAATCTAAGCAACAAGATGAACCGTCAGTTGTCCAAACTCGAACAATCTCCGGCAACGGCGCCAAAAACTTGGTGCACAAAATTGTGATCATCAATGGCGCCAACATCTTAGTACGCACAATTGTAATCTCAGCTCTTTGTCACAACTCCGCACAACTAACCAGCAAGTGCACTGGGTCGTCCAAGTAATAAACCTTACGTGAGTAAGGGTCGATCCCACGGAGATTGTCGGCTTGAAGCAAGCTATGGTCATCTTGTAAATCTCAGTCAGGC
>NC_029787.2:110644913-110652252 GCF_000816755.2 Arachis ipaensis
AAAAACAATAGTACTTTGCATTAATTCATGAGGAACAGCAGAGCTCTACACCTTAATCTATGGTGTGTAGAAAATCCACCGTTGAAAATACGTAAGAACAAGGTCTAGGCATGGCCGTGAGGCCAGCCTCCCAAAAGCGTCTAAGATAGCATAAGGCTAATCAAAGATCAAAAGTATATATGAAAATACAATAGTAAAAGGTCTTATTTGTAGAAAACTAGTAACCTAGGGTTTACATAAATGAGTAAATGATGCAGAATCCACTTCCGGGCCCACTTGGTGTGTGCTTGCGCTGAGCATTGAAGCTTTTATGTGTAGAGGCTTTTCTTGGAGTTAAACGCCAGCTTTTGTGCTAGTTTGGGCGTTTAACTCCAGTTTTTATGCCAGTTCTGGCGTTTTGACGCCAGAATTTCTATGCTGACTTGAAACGCCGGTTTGGGCCATCAAATGACGAGCAAAGTATGGACTATTATATATTGCTGGAAAGCCCAGGATGTCTACTTTCCAACGCAATTAAGATAGTGCCAATTGGGTCTCTGTAGCTCCAGAAAATTCACTTCGAGTGCAGGGAGGTCAGAATCCAACAGCATCTGTAGTCCTTTTTCAGTCTCTAAATCAGATTTTTGCTCAGGTCCCTCAATTTCAGCCAGAAAATACCTAAAATCACAGAAAAATACACAAACTCATAGTAAAATCTAGAAATGTGATTTTCATTTAAAAACTAATAAAAACATAATAAAAACTAACTAAAATATACTAAAAACATGCTAAAAACAATGCCAAAAAGCGTATAAATTATCCGCTCATCAATCCACTACAATCATGCATCTCTAACTATCCTATTTCGAACAAAAACTGTAAAATATGCAAATAATTGACTAAATGGAAAACAAAATCGGTGTTTGGCGGAACCTGGTGTGTAGAAACAGAAAGTAGGCTCAGAGAGATGGTGGCGGTATGGTGGTGACGCAGCGGCGATGGGTGGATATCTATGTCCGTCAGAAGCAAGTCCCCGTAACTGAAGAGGCCATTCAAAAAGCTTTAGATCTTCCCCCTGCTGATGCGTGAGCATCTTTCCTATCTTTTTCTAGTGAATTTGTATTTAAATTGTTGAGTTTAATCAAGAATTAATTATCTTTTAGCCACTATGGATGCTACTTTGAGTCTTGTGCAATTCTGTTTATTTTAGATAGAATTTGGATGGATTTGATGGAGTTTCTGCAGAAGAAGAGATGAAGGCGAATGATGCTGTCAACCCGGACCTCCCTGCACTCAAACCTGAATAACTCGAGCTACAAAGGTCCAATGGACGTGATTTCAGTGGCGTTGGAAAGCTAACTTCCAGATCTTTCCAATGATATATAATAGTCCATATTTTTTCTCCGAACTCACTGCCAAGGCTGCGCCTAACTTGAGATTTCTCAAGTTAGGCGCAAGACACAACAACAATACGCGAGATTGGTCCTGCCCACTTCAAGTTAGGCGCACTAAAGCCCAAGTTAGGCGCACTAAAGCCCAAGTTAGGCGCAGATTCACTCAACTAAACTCCAATTCATGATGCCAATCCCAAGTTAGGCGTGGATCCTAGTGAAGCTAAGTGGTCCCCATCCATCAATTGAAGATTTACTGATTACTATAATTAATTCTAATTTAAATTCAAATTTTAAAAATAGGAAAAGATATTATTTTAGTTTTAAAGATAGATTTTAAATTAATTAGGATTAGATATAAATAGGAGGATACCACCTCAACATTATTCGATCCCAGACTACCAAAGTACATTTTTACCTGAATCCTTATTTTCTACTTTGAACCATGAGCAACTAATCCTCCATTGTTAAGGTTAGGAGCTCTGTCTATTTCTATGGATTGATTTTATTGCTTTTTCTATTTTAATTTATGTATGGATTTATAATTTAAGAATTATTTTCGCTCTTTATTTTATGAATTTGGGTGGAACGGAAGTATGACCCTCTTTCTATTTGAGTTCTTGTATAACTTGGAAAAGCTCTTTACTTGAACAACAGCTTGAAAACATATTCTCCTAAATTTTAATTATCTGGATTTAACGGGATACATGACATATAATCCTTTTATTTTTGGGTAATTAGAGTTTTTGTGGCATGCAAACTGGAATTTGATCATGCAATTCTAATTGGAATTAATTGACCAAGGAATTGGCAGTTAATGAATTTTAGAGGAGACTAGAAATGTCTAAGGAATTAGGGTCTAGTCACATATAGTTTGCCATAAATTAAATCCTACATGATTAAAATAGTTAGTAAGAAAAGTTAATCCGGAAAAATAGATAACTCTGAATCTTTAACTGTTTTCTCCATATTTTCTTCCTAACTCATTTACTTTTTTTCCTTCAATATTCTTTATATTGTTTAATGTCTTTTATATTGCATCTCAATACCATTTTCTGTTTGTCTAACTAAGCCTATCAAACACTATTGTTGCTTAATCCATTAATCCTCGTGGGATCGACCCTTACTCACGAAAGGTATTACTTGGTACGACCCGGTGCACTTGCCGGTAAGTTAGTGGGTTACAAATACCGCCCCAATTTTTTGGCGCCGTTGCCGGGGATTGATAGTGGTTAACAATTATTAATTTTTTTTTGCATTTCTTTTTTTTATGTTATTTTTTTCTTTTTTTTCCTTTACGTTAATTTTTCTTTTTTTTTCCTTTACGTTTTTTTTTTCTTTTTCCTTTTCGTTTACTTTCCCCCCTTCCCTTTATACCGTATCCTTTTTTTTATTTTATTTTACTTTTATCAGGAACAGAGACAAAGAACATCTCTTAGACTTTGATCCTGAACCTTAAAGAACTTTCAGGCGGCGTTTGCAACAAGCAAGACTTTATAAGGCTACAGAGTCCACTATGGATCCTAACAATAATGCTAATGCCAATGTGGCAAATCGGAATGGGGATGAGCAACAAAGGAGAGTGCTTGGCTCTTATTCTGCCCCTACTGCGGATCTTTATGGAAAAAGCATTGTGGTGCCTCCTATAGCTGCAAACAACTTTGAGTTGAAGCCACAATTGGTCACCCTGGTGCAACAAAACTGCCAATATCATGGAATTCCTCATGAAGATCCAAATCAGTTTATATTTGATTTTCTGCAGATTTGTGATACTGTGAAGACAAATGGAGTGAACCCAGAGGTGTACAAACTCATGCTCTTCCCGTTTGCTCTGAGGGATAAAGCAAAACTGTGGTTAGATTCCCAACCAAAGGAGAATTTGAATACTTGGGAAAAGGTTGTTACAGAATTTCTCACTAAATTTTTCCCACCAAAGAAGCTGACTAAGCTCAAGTTGGAGGTTCAGAATTTCAGACAGAAGGAGGGTGAAACTCTTTATGAAGCTTGGGAGAGATACAAGCTACTGACTAGGCAATGCCCTCTGGACATGTTCTCCAAATGGACCCAACTAGATATCTTTTATGAAGGTTTGGGTGAGATGTCCAAGATGAGCCTAGATACTTCTGCAGGCGGTTCACTGTACAAAAAGAAGACACCAGAGGAGACTATTGAGCTGATTGAATTGGTTGCAAGCAACCAATATTTATACTCATCTAACAGGAATCCTGTGAACTCTGAGACCCCTCAGAAGAGAGGCGTGTTGGAAGTAGAAGCTGTTAATGCTCTTCTTGCTCAGAACAAGCTGATGTCTCAGTAAATAAATCTACTTACTCAACATATGGGTGGCATGCAAGTCTCAGCTATCAACACACAAAATTCACCACAAGAAATCTCCTATGACATGACAGGTAATTTTGTGCAAAATGATAATTATGATTATGCTCAACCTTCTTCTGAACAGGTGAATTACATGGGGAGTGGTCCTAGGATCCCAACAATGATCCATATTCTAAGACATACAACCAGGGATGGAGAAATCACCCAAATTTTGGATAGAGGGACCAACCTCAGAGACCTCAGAACTTCAACAATAGTTCTCAGGGTGGTTTCCAACAGAACAATGATTTGGAAGCAATATTGACAGGTTTTAGACAGGAAACCAGAGCATCCATCAAGAACCTGGAGATTCAAATGGGTCAATTAGCCACAAAAGTCACTGAAATTGATCAGAGGACCACTAATAGCCTTCCTGGTAACACAATTCCAAATCCAAGAGAGGAATGCAAGGCTATCACCTTGATAAGTGGACAAGTGGCAAGTACGGAAGCACAAGTTATGCAGGAAACCAGAGCCTCCATTAGAAACGTAGAGGTGCTAGTGGGCCAACTGAGCAAGCAAATACTTGAGAGGTCTGCAAGTACATTTCAAGAGGATACAATGGTGAACCCAGGAGAAGATTGCAAGGTTATTTAATTGAGAAGTGGTAAAGTATCTGGCTCTGAGACCAAGGCCAATGAAGAGCTAGTTGAAAAGGAAGCTCCAGAGGAGAAGAAGGGAGAAGTGGAGCACACCCCTCCAAAGCGTGCAGACAACCCATTCTCAGACTCTCTTGACACTTATCCTACTTTGCCAAAGGCTCCCGAGTACAAGCCTAAAATGCCATATCCTCAGAGACTTCAAAAGGAGACCAATGACAAGCATTTTTCAAAGTTCTTGGAAGTCTTCCGAAAGTTACAAATCAATATTCCTTTTGCTGAGGTTTTGGAACAAATGCCTTTCTATGCCAAGTTCATGAAGGAGCTGTTGTCAAAGAAGAAGCCTTTAAAAGGAGATGAGACAGTGGTCCTGACTAAAAAATGCAGTGCCATCATTCAGAATAACTTACCAAAGAAGATGCCAGATCCAGGGAGCTTTTGAATTCCATGCACCATTGGGAGCACAACCTTTGAGAAAGCGTTATGTGATCTGGGAGCAAGCATCAATTTAATGCCCTTGTCTGTGATGAAGAAGCTGCAGATCAAAGAGGCACAATCTACAAAGATAGCATTACAGATGGCAGACAAATCTATGAAGCCTGCATACGGATTAGTGGAGAATATCTTGGTCAAAGTGGGTAAGTTCTTCCTCCCAGCAGATTTTGTAATTCTTGATACAGGAGAGGATGAGAATGCCTCTATAATTCTAGAAAGACCATTCCTAGCCACTGGAAGAGCTCTGATTGATGTAGAAGTGGGTGAATTAGTACTTAGAGTGAATAATGAACAACTGGTCTTTCATGTCTTCAAAGATATACATTCAACTGGTGAAGAAGAGAGGTGCATGCAGGCTGAGCTTATTGATCCAATCCTTCAAGAACCCCCTGATGATGCACAGCAGAGTCTGGAACTCAAACCTCCTTTGGTGACAATCAGTAAAATTCCTCCTGACATCAAACATAAGTTTGGTGTTGGGAATGCATCATCCACCAAGGAGGAGGTTTCCAAAAAGAAGAAAATACCCAGGGAATGGAGAAACAAAAAGATCCCCACTGAAGGTTTCTCCCCAGGAATGAAGGTGGTGTTAACTAAGCATCCAGTATGGATTCATACAGTAAACATAATTCTCTCTCTGGAGCATATTGAGCTAATTTATGGAGACACAGGAAAGAAATTCAAAGTAAGGGGTGAAGAGCTGAGCCCCTATGATCCTCCTCCTTAGAGGAGCTGACCGTCAAGCTAGTGACATTAAAGAAGCGTTTGTTGGGAGGCAACCCGATAATTTCGTATCCTTAGTTATTCTTCGTAGTAGTAGCTTTCTTACTTATTTGATTTTTATTGAGTTTTTATTATTTTTCTGATCATGCAGCTATTTTAGAACAGGAACCGGAGATTCCTCTTACTATTTATTTTTATTTTCAGTTCTTCTTTGCTTGAGGACAAGCAAACCTTTAAGTTTGGTGTTAACGCTTCGCTTAAGGGTTTTCTGTTTATTTTTATTGCACTAAGGGAGGTGAATCATCTTCACAAAGGAGCACAACCTGAAGAATAAAACGACTGCTCGGATAACTAAGGTGGTTGAGTTCCTTTTATTTTTTATTCCTTTCTGCTTTTATTATGTTATGTTTTGGTTTCCTGCTATTTTGCTTTGTTTGTTGCATGATCCTTTATTAGTTAGAATCCTAGGTCTAGTTTAGTTTTCTCTTAATTGCTTTAATTCTGAAAAGATGTCTCATGTATTACTCACTGAGCTTGAAATTCAAATAAAAAAAATACAGAAGTGATGTATTGCATGAGAAAGTGAGTTTATATTGAAGAATATTCTTATTTACTTAGATGTGTTGGTACTTTCTGTGATTCTGAATGCATGACTTGAACAACGCATATTTTTTATAGTGAAGTTTATGAATGTTAAAATTGTTGGCTCTTGAAAGAATGATGAAAAAAGAGAAATGTTATTGATAATCTAAAAAATCATAAAATTGATTCTTGAAGCAAGAAAAAGCAGTGAAAAACACGAAGCTTGCGAAAAAAAATTTATATAAAATAAAGAAAAAAAAGAAAAGCAAGCAGAAAAAGCCAATAACCCTTCAAACTAAAAGGCAAAGGGTAAAAAGGATCCAAGGCTTTGAGCATTAATGGATAGGAGGGCCCAAAGGAATAAAATCCTGGCCTAAGCGGCTAAAATCAAGATGTCCCTAACCATATGCTTGTGGCGTGAAGGTGTCAAGTGAAAAGCTTGAGACTGAGCAGTTAAAGTCGTGGTCCAAAGCAAAAAGAGTGTGCTTAAGAGCTCTGGGCACCTCTAACTGGGGACTCTAGCAAAGCTGAGTCACAATCTGAAAAGGTTCACCCAGCTATGTGTCTGTGGCATTTATGTATCCAGTGGTAATACTGGAAAACAAAATGCTTAGGGTCACAGTAGAGACTCATAAAGTAGCTGTGTTCAAGAATCAACATACTGAACTAGGAGAATCAATAACACTCTGAACACTATAAGAAAATTGAATATTTGTAACAAAAACTTTGTAACAAATTTAAAATTGTTACAAAAAATTATTCTTTTGTAACAAAAATTAATAACTGTTACATAATAATAATGTTTTGTAACAATAATACAATTTGTTACAAAATGTTTTCATATTTTGTAACGACTTGATTTTTTTTTGTTACAAATTATATTGGCTTTTGTAATGAACCATTGTTTTGTTGCAAAATTTTAAAATATTTTGTAACAAAAGATGAAGTTGTTGTAAAAGTTTAAAATATTTTGTAACAAAATGTCCATTTGTTTCAAAAACTCCAATTATTTTGTAACAAAAAATTAATTTGTCACAAAATTCAATATTGTTTGTAACAAGTTATTTGTTTGTCACAAAATACAAAAATTTTTGTAAGTAAAAAAATTATTTTAAAATGTTAAAATCTCTAAGATAATTAAAAGAATTATTTTTTATAAAAGAATTAAAGATTAAATGATTTATTTTTAAAAAT
>NC_029787.2:110653979-110658690 GCF_000816755.2 Arachis ipaensis
GGTGGAGTGAATGTTGTAGAATATACAATTTAAAGGAGGGTGATATCGTTACTTTGAAACTCAGCTCGATAGCTAACCGCCAGATAGAGTTATCGATTCAGCGACGTTAGGCCTCCTATGTATAACTCTATTTGATGGATATTTTGAATTATATGTTAACTTGTCTTGGACATATTTTATTTTTTGTTTAATGAACAAATTTATATATGTTGTATATATTTTGTTTTCTTATCAATAGGTATCTTGAAGTTTTGTGTTTTTAAGATAATACGTAATAGTAAACTACATCTCTGTTGGACTTCTTTTTTCTGTTTTTTTAGTGTCTAACAATTGTTTGAATATTTTATTATCTTTTATTATCTTACAAAATATGTTATACCATTTATTAACATATTGAATAATTGTTGTATTCTATTTTTTTTATTTTAGTGTAGTGATAATTTTGTAATTATCCAAAATTAATACAACATATCTATTTTTATAGAATACATTTTAGTTATATTCTTAGTATTTTTCTTTTAAAAAGGTTTAAATTTCATGAATCCCGTGCATTGTACGGGTTATCACGCTAGTACTATAAGAAAATGAAACATTTATAACAAAATTGGTAACAAATTTAAAATTGTTACAAGAATTATTATTTTATAACAAAAATTAGTGATTGTTATATCATAACAATGTTTTGTAAGAACAATACAATTTGTAACAAAACATTTTGATATTTTGTAACAACATATTTTTTTGTTATAAATTATGTTGGCTTTTGTAACGAAGCGGTGTTTTATTACAAAATTTTATAATATTTTGTAATAAAAGATAAAATTATTGCAAAAATTCAAAATCTTTAGTAACAAAATATCTATTTGTTTCAAAAACTCCAATTATTTTGTAACAAAAAATTAATTTGTCACAAAATTCAATATTGTTTGTAACAAGTTATTTATTTGTCACAAAATACAAAAATTTTTGTAAGTAAAAAAATTATTTTAAAATGTTAAAATCTCTAAGATAATTAAAAGAATTAAATGATTAAATGATTAAAATCTCTAAGATAATTAAAAGAATTATTTTTTATAAAAAAATTAAAGATTAAATGATTTATTTTTAAAAATAGTATATATTTTTTATATTTTTTTATAAAATTAATATATAATTTTACTAATAATTAAATCTTAAATGTTGATTAAAAATTAAATTTTTAAATTAAAAAAATTAATTATTAAACATAAATAAAAATAGTTAAAATTTAAAAATAAAAACAAATATAAAAAATAAAAATTCTAATTCTAACCCTCACCTTTATTTTTTATTTTGTTGTTTAGCATCCTCGTCCATTTAAATAAAATTTTAAAAAACTCCCTTAAGTATAAAATATAGAGCTCTGGTTTTTTTTTCTCTCTCTACTAGTCCTAAACCCACCTTAATCTAACACTCATCATTAAGCCGGTAAAATCTGCGATTGTTAGAAAATAAATAATAAATTATTTGTATTGTGATTTATTATAGTTATTCATGGTTTTATTTTCAAAAAATTATTTATGTAAGATCCAGAATTTTTGAAAAATCCTATTCTGAGTTGATTCCAAATTTATTTATTTATTAGCGATTTTGATTAAATTATATTTTTAATGAATACTCTATTCCCTAATTTAATTAAAATTACAAACCCTTAGAAAAACCTAACCCTAGAACCCCCCCCTCTTCAGCGTGCACATACACCCAGCCACACAGGGGTCACCTATTCCACACACCCACACACAGAAATATGAAAGAAAGAAAGAAACGGAAGAGGGAAGAGGGAAGAGGGAAGAGAGAGTCACGCTAGGAGAAGAGAAGGGAGGAAGGGGGCCTGTCCGCAGCGCCACTGCGCCGTCGCCACCTTGGAGTCTACCATTCGTTGCTGCTCAGTCGCCGTTCTGCCTTCTATCAAGCCGGTTCTGTAGCCTGAGAAGAATCACGAAGAGGAGAGAGAGCGTGTGTGAAGGACAACGCCACCACGAAGCCGTCGCCGCTGTCATCATGCTCCGCTGCTGTCGCATCTCACCAAGCCGTCATCATCGTGCTTCCTGGTGCCGTCGGTGGAGCTATGTCTTGCCGGATCTGCTGCTGGAAGTCTGGAGGAGAAGCGTTCTTTCAGATGGCAAATAACTGCAAACAGCGACGGAGCTTCTCTGACCCTCAAGGCCTGAAGGACGACGGCGACAACGACTGCTTCTTCCGCTAGTCTTCTTCTCTTCTCTAACCCCTGCTCAAGTTCAGTTCAGGTAAATTATATTTTTTGAACTTCTAATTAGGGATTTGGTTATTAAAATTTCTGATTAGGGATTTGATTATTGGAATTTATGATTAGGGATTTATGGTTCTGATTATTGGAAATTTGGAATTTCTGATTAAGATTGTTTCTCTTCTGAAATTTGGGATTTGGTTATTAGAAGTTCTGATTAGGTAAATTTGAAATTTGCTTCCCTTCTCTTCCTGTTAGTGAATTGTTCTGATTTTGTTCTTCTTGAGTTCCTGTTAGTGTTTTGATTAAGGCTTTATAATATTGATTGATTTTGTTCTTCCTGAGTTCCTGTTAGTGTCAATCATCCAAACCCCCTTTCATGTATATAAAAAAACGTTAAGTCATGTCTTATTCCAGACTTAGATGATGGTTAATCTGATGGATGGAATGATATATTGATTTATTATATATATGGAATTAAAATTGATGAGATGTTGTGTAAATACTAATATTTAAAGCCATCTACATCCAAGTTATGTAGCTGAATTGATAGCAAAAAGAAGATACATGTAAAACAAAATGTGATTATTCCTGTAAAGAGATTTTCAAAGAAAAAATACTATGAATTGTTAAATTGTACTGATTATAAATTTTGATTATTGAAATTTATGAATTTTGATTAGAATTTCTTATTAAGGATGCGTGTATGGTTTCTGTGATGAGGATGCGTGTATAGAATTTTGATTATTGCAACTTTAGAAAATTTTTTTTGTTTAAACTGATTGAATGATGCTGTGTTTGATTTATTAAATGATGATGATGCTGAAAATTCTGTTTGTTAGAGTGCAGAATTTGTTGAAAGACTAAAAGTCAAGTTTCATGATTGAATTAATTGATGATAGATGCTAATGATTACTTGAGATGATGTTGGACTATTTGTTATATATGATGCAGTAAATTGATGATAATATACGTGAATTTTTTGAGTAATTTGTGGCTGAATTGTGTTGAGTAATGCAGAACTTGTTGATTTCATATGAGTATACTTAAATGTGAAAACTGACAAAAAATGGTGATTTATTAATCCTGAGCACTTGAGGCTAATTTAATCTTTTTAACAAGTCACAATAAATAAAAAAAGTTAGAATGCAAGGTTAGAGTGAATGAAAAGCTAGGAATCAATTTTTGACCTCTCAAAACCCAAGGTTACATGTTGCAGAATTATGCAGTTTCGGACACTTTGTGAACAAAACTGGGAGTAATCTAGCCACTCAAAATGAGTGAAATTATTTTTCTATAAAATTTGATATGTCTAGATTGTTCCTCTAAAATTTCAGAATTTTTCGATGTGTGGTTTGGGAGATATGATTTTTAGAAAATGGTCATTTTCTGCAAAAATATTGCTGTCCAAATTCTGGAACAGCAACTTCAAAACCACATATCTCAATATTCTGAAACTCTTGGGAGGTAAAACCAAAGAGGAGTGAAATATTTGGATGTCTAGTATTTTATGTTCAAATTTTAGGACAATTCGATTTTTGTAGAGAAAGTTGTGCTTTCTTGAAGCAGGACTGTTCACTGTTGTGACAGCATCCTTTCCTTAAAACAAAATCATATTTCAAGAGGCATAACTTTTTCTAGAGAAGTGAAAATTCTCTGAGACTTGAACTGGGTAAAAGATGGGTAATTATAGTTCATCCACACCAAAATTTAGGAGAATCCAACAAAAGATGGATTTTATATGATTTTTTTAAATTGGTTACTGCTTGCTGTTTTTCTGAAGTGTACTAAATCAGTAGCCGGTTTTTAAAAAAAAAATCATATAAAAGTAAATTAGGTGGCAAAAGAGATCTCTGGATTAGTGTGGCTTAGCTGTCAAGAAAGTTCAAGATAGTGTGGCTTAACTGTCAAGTTGTTATTCGGTTTTATTTTTCCATTCTTACTATACTTTTCTGTTTCCAAACTATTTCCAAAAGTCAAGTATATTTGTTATGAGGACTTTGGTGGAAATTATGCTTTGTAGTGATTTTTAGACAATTGATACTTATGTAAATTTAATGAATTGAATTATGATTAATTAGGCCGAGTTTATATATTGAATTGTCAATTTTTGATAATTTGCATTCTTGATTGACTAGTTTTAAACTTTGAGAATAGATTCTTAAAGAATTAGTTAATTTTAACTTGTAAGTTCTAATTTTATTTTTACTCTGATGAAGATAGTGTTATATGTGGTTTTTTAATTTTGGTTTTCATTGCTCATATTTGCAGGGTTACAAAATTGATGCCAACATGCTAGATTTTATATTGACTGAAATATGTTAGAAGAATCAAGAATTATAAATCCGATATGATACAATTTTATGTTAGGAAAAAGTTGTGTTTAGTTGAATTTGTAGAACTTATTTTATTGTAAAAGAATCTTAATGACATGTAAGATATTCTAATTATCTATATGATTATATATTATATAAATGTTAAGTTAGC